>NW_006775074.1:2556733-2582794 GCF_000442215.2 Lipotes vexillifer
AGGAATGCCCTTTCCTTCCCTTGTCTGCCTGGAGAACTTTTAGTTATTTTTAAAAACACAGTTCTGGTGTCACCTCCCCCAGGAAGCCTTCCCTGACTCCTCCAGCTTGAGTAAAGTTTCTCAGCCTTGGCACTATTAACATTTTGGGCTATATAATTCTTTGTTGTGAGAGGTAGGGCTGTCCTGCACATTGTAGGATGCTTGGCAGTATCCCTGGTCTCTAACCATTTAAATGTCAATAGCACCCGGCCAGTTGCAACAATAACAGATGTCTCCAGATATAGTTAAATGTGGGGTTGGGGTAGGAGGGATTGCCACCAGTTGAGAACCACTGAGCTAGAGTATTTTGGTGCTAGGTCTGTACCTTGGTCATACTGGCTGAGCCTTAATCTAAGCAGAGGAATAAATCATTGGAAATCCCTTCTGGTTCCATGTTTCTATGCTAAGTGAGGTTGAGATTTAAAAAGAAGAATTTGCCAAGTGGTCCACTCTGGCAAACACGAGATCCCTTCCTATATTTTTAAAATTTCTTCACAGAAGAGAACTATCCCAGTGAGGACAAGAGAACGATAAATTCAAGCTGTATGGACCTTGGACCCTGTCCTAAGTTTAGGTATCCAAAACGTGGAACTAATTTTTGCTTCCTCATAACGTTTCTGGGAAAAGTGTAATACTTACATCAAGCTGCCTAGCAAGACCACATCTCCCCTTGCCCCAGAAGGTTAGGAATGGGTTAATGTGTGAGAAAATGCTTCATAAATTGTAAGTGCTAAACAATGGTGAGGTGTTACTATCTGGTCTTTAAAAATCAGTAATAAAATTTGAGCTTTCTTTTCTCAATGTAGTGTTCAGACAAATTTTTAAAAATCCCTGTTATATGAATTAGCAATAATAATGACCTCCTTTCACACACATGGTCTCTTTCGATGGTCTCTTTGCTCGGGCTGGCGTTATCTGGAAAGTGAGGAGACAACCTGAAAGAACTAAAGAATCGCCCCATGTTCCCAGAGCCAGAAAGCAGACACTCAAATCCAGTTTGTGAGAACAGCCCTCTTTCCAGTGAGCACTGAAGTAATATTTTAAATACAGAACAAAGAGCCATTCAGCCCAGCCTTTCTGAAATTTGAATTACATCCCTATATGCATAACTAGGTAGACAGTGGAGACCATTAGAACTGATTATGTCGATGGCTATCATCATTAGTTGCACATAAGCCAGGATTAAGGATTTGCAGACATAAAAAAGAGTTATTTCTTTTGTCAAAAGCAATTATAATTAATTCTCAAAATATGTATATGTTCAACCCAAATCAGATGAAGGAATAAACCAAGGGGAGAGATGGGCTCCTGCCATAACTCCATGCAAGAACTCTTAATTAAACCCAGACATTCCAAAGTATTTTCAGAAGAAAGGTTAATGAAATGGGGTAGGGAGGGAAAACATCTCCAGAGAACCTTGCAGACTCTAGTTTTCTGGGCCAGCTCTTTTGCTGCTCTCAGGATAAGTAAAAAAGCTACAAAATTCATTTCTCTTTTTGGAACCAAGGCTGGAACTAAGCTCCTCTCCAGCACACTGCAAAGACAGCTATGCTGTAATGTATTTTCCAGCACTCTAACCAGCCCTGGTGAAGAGTAGCTGAGTTCTGGACACATAGTACTTGATCTCAGAGAGAAGCCAATATAGTTTGGTTTAGATCAATAATGCCTATCAGCATCTGGTAGCTGTTACAACTTTGGAAATACCTTAAAGGAAGAAGGAAAATCTTAAGAAGCCAAGATGCTCAAGTGTTTGACCTCATACAATTACTCAAGACTACCTTTCCTCTGTGCTCCATGGCAACAACAAATCAACAAATTACAGCTGATGGTACAGAGTTCACTGGAACCCATGATCAAGAACGAACCTAAAAGGCTCTCCATATGATCTCAACACAACCCAGCTGGTGAAAAGTGGAGCTTAAAGACCAGTACATGAAGAGATTGAAATACAGAGGAAACTGCATTCCATCCAAGTGGAGACGATACACATGGATCTGGGAATAGGCCTCCTGGTAATAAGTCCTGGCCCTGTTACTGATCATTCACTCATCACCTATGCACTGTAGCTTTTGACTGTCCATGTCATGCCAGGTACCGCAGGAAGTACAGGAGCTGAGATGAGAAACAAAAATGGTCACGGTTCCTACTCTCATGCAGCTTATAATCTAAAAGGGGAGATGGACATGTGCATTAAAAAATTAAAATTTCAAGCAGTGAAGTAAAGGAACATGCATCTACGGGAGATCACAACAGTCACAACACAAAAAGCAGCACCCTCACCGTTTACTGAGAGCATACCAGGTACCAAGAATAGCCCTCTGCATTTAACTCATTTGATTTTTCTAACTTGATGACGTAACCCCACTTTACCATCACCCCCTTTTACTGCAGAAGATGTTAATTTTCCTAACTTGATGAAGGAACCTGCACTCATCGCTTTAGTATTGAAGAAATGGAGGCACAGAAAGGTTAACAAATTTTGTCCAAGATTCCGCAGAGAGTAAATGGTGGAACTGAGACTAAAAGCCGGACAGATGGATTTCAGCGGCCATACTTGTAACCTCCAAGTGGGTGTGTAACAAGGACTCCTTGTCCAGGCTGATGTCAGAGAAGGCTTTGCTGAGGAGGTGACCCTCAGTCACCTGAGTTGGAAGGCGGTTATGGGTTCATCTAAAGAGAGATCAGAAGTGAATCTGGGGGGAGGAAGGTTCTAGGCAGAGGAGGGAAAGCGGGGAGTGGGGCTTGAGTGGCTGCAACAGCAGAACATGTGAGACAGGCTGGGACCCGGGACCTGGGACCCTTTACTGCAGTGCTTGTACCTGGTCAAACATCTCCAGCAACAGAATACAGAGAAGCTATAAGGGACTAAAAATAACTGCGTGCATGCACAGTTGGGGCAAATTATGAACAAGATAAAAAAGGCCAAAACCCAACTGCCACTTCTGAGATGTCAGGAGCAAAACAGGGTACTGTGCACGGTCCCTGTACACAGCACCACCAAGGGGATGGGTAGACCACCTCAGTCCCCTCTTTGGCCCGATCCCTGGACCCACCCCAACTCTCACCCCATATAAGGGATCAGCTCACCACCGGCCTCAGGGAGCGAGCAAGGCAACCTGGTACTTGTTTCCGCTCTCTCTTTCTGCAGCATGAGTCCCAGTAAAGTCTTGCCTGAACTCCTTGTCTGGCCTCTTAACAATTTCTATTGATTAGAGAATCCAAGAACCCTGGTCGGTAACACATGCACCTTGCAGGCCAAGGTAAGAATTTGCATCTTTATCCTAAAGCAGCGGGAAGTTGCTGAAAGGCTTTTAGGAAGCAGTAATATGATTTGTGTTTGAAGAAATTCTCTGGCTGCAGTGTGGACAATGCAGCAGACCGGTTCAGAGGAGGTATGGAGAGAACAAGTAGGATATAATGCAACTGTCTAGGGTCCAGGCCAGTGATTGAATCAAAAACTCTGGGGATGTATTAGTCATCCACAGCTGGGTAAAAAATTATCACAAACTTAGCAGCTTAAAACAGCTTATACTTATTATTTCGTAGGTCTGGGGGGGCCACTGCTTAGGTGGGTCCTCTGCTCAGGGTCTCATAAGGTGGCAATCAAGGGATCGGCGGGGCTGTGTTTTCATCCGCAGGCTCAACTAGGGAAAATCGGCTTCCAAGCTTATTCAGGTTGTTGGTAGAATTAATTCCTTGTGATTGTAGAGCTGAGGGCCCTGGTGGCTTCCTGCTAGCTGTCATCTGGAGGCTGCTCTCAGGTGCTGGAGGCTGCCCACAGTTCCTTGCCTCATGAGTTTGCTCAAGGTGGCTGATTACTTCATCAAGCCAGCAATGTCTCTAGAACAAATCCATTAGC
The DNA here is from genome assembly GCF_000442215.2 of Lipotes vexillifer. Lineage (NCBI taxonomy): Eukaryota > Metazoa > Chordata > Mammalia > Artiodactyla > Lipotidae > Lipotes > Lipotes vexillifer. The sequence goes on from NW_006775074.1 coordinate 2,560,632, forward strand.
AAGACAGAGTCTTCTATAATGTACCATAATCATGGGGGTGACACTCATTACCCTTGCCAAATGCTATTGGTTAGAAGCAAGTCACAGATCCCCTGCACAAAGGGAGAGGATTATACCAATGTATGAATGCCAGGAGGCTGAAATTGTGGAGGACCACCTCAGAGTCTGTCCACCATACTCTGTATTTTAAGAAGTCTTCCAGATAACTGTGATGCATGCTCAAAGTTAAGAACTACTAGTCCAGACTATGGATTTAAGGTGCATATAGAAGGTACAATCAAAAGAACTAGATGCTGTAGTAGCTCTATTAGACTATGCAGTTTAGCACAGTGGTCATGAGCATGGCCTTTGGAGCCATGAAGATCTAGATTCAAGTTTCTGCCACTTTCTGGATTGTGTGACCTTGGACAAGTTACTTAACCTCAAGCAGCTTCAGGTTCTTTACCTATATCATGGCAGTCCCATGGAATCTACTTCTTAGAGTTTAGGGTTGTGGTGAGAGGTAACTGATGATCAGTGTAAACTATGTCTGGATGTCTGACACAGAGATAAATGTGTCAATAAATGCAGGCTACTATTAAAAACATCTGTGGGATTCAGCTTCCTCTGTAAAAACGAGATTAGATCACATAATATATAAGGCTCCTGATTCTAGAATTCAAATATTATAGATGAAAAATCTTGCTTTACAGAACGGTGTTTTTTTTGTTTTTTCTTTCCTCTGCTACCTATAATGGTAATAGCAACACCCAGACTATGAGCTTTTTGTGTTTTTTTTTGTTTTTTGTTTTTTAGTTTTTTTGTAAATCTACTGTGTTACTGGAAGGAAGCCCCACCAGCCTCCTTTTGTTTGCTAGAGAAACGTCTTTTGTGTAGACCTCCCGAAAGCTTTGTATACCCTCCAGGGACCCAGTTCCTGTACTTGCCTCCTCTGAAAGAAATAATCCGAAACCGATTCAAACAAGTCATACAGACACCCTCAAGGACGTATCTAAACAATTATTAAGTGAGGATCCCATTCTATGGGAATGTGTGCTTTAGGCACTTACCATGAAATGTTGTCATTGTGGATTTACTTTTCTATCTCCCTTACTTGACTAAAAACTCCTTGGAGGCAGGAACCACATCATACTGCCCTGGATAAGGGGGAGGAGGATTCTTCCCGAAAGAGGTGATGGATGACTTTTATACGCCACCTTTTTTCCTCTATTCTGTCATGTCCCCTCCCTCTTCCCCAATCAAGGTTATACTTCCCAATATTTGGGAAAAGCTTTGCACTAAGAATGCCTGAGAGTGGGGATCAGAAGAGAGTTGGACACTGGGGTAAGATCTTGGTAGAATATAAAGGAAAACTAATTTCAAACACTCCTCTAGTTCGCTGTGCCCATAAAGGTAAAGATCAGAGTTCATCGTTGTGTAAAGAAAGCTGTTTTGTTAAGGAAAACCACCTGAATGGGCTTTTAGCCTTGCAAAGGTGAAACAAAGACTCAGAGAATTGAGATGGGGATGCAATAGAGGAGGACATGAGGAAACCTCTGGATGATACCGAACTTATAGCTATTGGTTGTAGAGTTCTGAGTAATGTTCTTTGGGAAGGCAAAGAGGAAAGATAGACTATCTGGGATTTTTAGATTGCACTTGATTGCAGTATCTTGCACAAAGATAGTGCTTAAAAATGCTTACAGATTAAACTACAGAGTGAATGAATGAATGGAATCAAATGCCATATTCTTCTCCCTGTACGTTGTAATTTGATCTCTCTTCACTGACTGCTGAAATAAGAGACGGACATGGCCCCAATAAAGAGCAGACTCATGTGTAAAACAAGCACCAAAAGATGCCCATCTAAAATAGGCACCGCCATCTGCCTAAGTTGGAAAGTACAGTTTAGTAAAGAAACAGACAGAACACGTAGTTCAGAGAATGTTAATCCACAGTCAATAAAGTAACTAACCAACCCGTAGTAACAGCCCCCCAAAGGACAATTCTGGAGTATTTTATTCCTAGAGCAAATTAAAGCAAAACAAAGAGGAGTCTACCAAAAATTTTACAGCAGACTCTACTCTATTTCACATATGAGTCCTTAGAGGAACTCATGGAAATTATCCATATCTTACCCATATCTCCTACCTGCAGTGTACAGTGTCAACCTAAAATCCCCTTTGTTCAAGCACAGCTACACTGGATGAAATCTGAGCTGAGGGCTCTACCCTTTCTATTACCTGCATGCAGAATATGTTCAGAATTAACTATTCATGAGCCGTATTGATCTAGGAACAGAGTCAGAGTTTTGATAAGGTTACAATGAGCCAGTTACCCAATCAGAAGTCCTTTCATCAAATCTTTAAAGATCACCTTAAAACAGTAGAATTCTTAGGGTACATAAAAGCTGGTATTTTATTCTTTGCAATTGAGAAGTGTTTCCATGCTTTTCTGGTGTGCTCCAGCGGCTGGCAAGCATTCCCACAGGACCTGTGGTTGTTTAGCACATACAAATTTGTGTGCTTGTGTTGGCGGGGAGGACAGGATGGGGACAAATGTTTTCATTCACATCATATATACATGACCATAGCATTTGCTTTTCAGACACTACTTTGGAGTTTGGGGCTTTTCATTTCTGTGCAATCTATTGGATTTGGTTCTCTTATCAAGATTACTGAAATATCAATATGTGGTCCAATTATTTCAGTGGTCTAAACACAGCTTTAGTCTGGTCCTTTTCTGTATCAAGAGAAGCATGACTTAAGAGATCACTTTTCTGGGCTTTTCTAGACACTTGGGACACTCCAAGCTCCCATATGTCTTCCAAAATGAAATCAGCATGGAGAAGAGATGAACAACATATATTTCAGTCTTCAACATACATTTACTATAAACTATATGCCACAGTTTCCAGAGAGTAAGTAATGAACACACATACAACCCAATACTAGGATTCCAAGCAGTTAAAATGGCCTGTTTTCATTACATTATGGGCTGTCATGATGCAGGCAAGCTTCTCTTTAATCTGAAGAATTGCTCTATTTGCAGTCAATTGAGATTAAATATGACCTGTTTTTTCCTTAGAGGAGCCACCTATGGGCTTACTTCTTTGTACTTTGAACTGTGAATCTTGTTCTCCAAAAATTGTACACTGAGTAAACTGTTAGGCTTATAAACATACACGTGAACACTCCCTCATTCACTTTCATCACACACACATTTTTCAAAGACGTTTCTCAAAAATTACTTGTCTAATTAACTTCTTTATGAACAAATTCTCTTCACCTACAGGTGAGCTACAGTTGCAATCTAGCAACTGGGTGTCGGATTTCAGAATATTATTAATAGTGGTTATTAGCTGAAGATACAAATTAGAGGTGAACATAGAGTGAAATTTGCAGTTACTGCTCTGCGGAGAGGTGGCAAGAACCACTCAGTCCCTCTAATCTAATTTACATACAATAAACTGGGTTTTAGATTAAATGATTTTTTTTTTCTGTAGTTCACATAATTTACATAAGATAAAATTAATGCATCGTTATTATCATCCTCCAACATTTTAAATCTTTGTTTTTCTTTCCCTGAGGAGGCCTAAGGAAGGCAATATTCCATTGTTCTAAAGTGATTTTCATTTTCTCCCTTTCCCAGGTAGATTTCATCTTGAGTGGAAAACTATACCTGTATCTATCCACCTGGTACAAAGAGGCACTCTTATTAACAGTCTTTAAGAAGTATCTTCCAGAGGTTTCTTTCTTTATGACACTACTCAAACACGAGTGAAAATTCTAACATGGGTAAAATTTGTCCAACCTCAGAATCTGCTTTATGGTAATAGTGCTAGAATAAGAAAGTAAATAAAATATAAAATAACAACAACAAAAAATAAAACTGCTAAGGGGGGGGGGTGGAGAATACCACAGTGAAACTGGTGAAGTAACGATCATTTATTTTTATAATTTATGTAGCAGGCATAGGGCCCAAGTTTCTGTGCCAAGAAGACAGACCTTAGGACAGAAGATTGATCTCTTAGAAAATCTGTGCAATGGTCACGTTGAAAAAGTGAAGGAATGACAGCCCTTGACCACCTGTCTGTCCCACATGCTATTCTTAGGATCATTAACACTGATTATGACACATGATATACCACTCTCACCTTAGTGTGTAATAGCAATAAAAACTACCTTAACTGGGCAGGCTAATTGGTAATTACGTCACGGCAACAGGCAATCAAAACTTGCGTTCTGTGAGAGAGCGGGCAAGTCAGTTAATAATCTTGAAAATCAGTTGCCTTATTATCTGTAAGAATTTGAAAGATAAATGTAATAAGTATTTACAGAGTGCCTTTCTGTGTCAGATACTATGAAAGAGTCTAGGTTATTCAACCCTTTGTGTTAGATTATGAGCCTAGTGACAGAAGAGGATGTATCTTCCGCACACATCATTGTAACCTCTAGGGGTACGATGTGCTTGGCAGTGCTTGACATAGCAGAGATGCTTAATACACTTCCATGGAAGAAAGGGAGCAAAGTAAGGGTAGAGGAAAATATAGATGAGAATAAAAGAGAAATGGGATAGGATTCATACCCACACAGTCTCATGGTCTAATAGAGTTGCATAAATAAATATTAGAAAACAACTTTGTTTAGAAAAAACAAAAGAAAATAAAAGATAGGAAAAAAAAGCGTTTTGTAGGGGAAGTGGGGAAACATTAAGAAAGGAGTTGGCTTTCCAAGATGGCGGAGGAGTAAGACGCAGAGATCACCTTCCTCCCCACAGATACACCAGAAATACATCTACATGTGGAGCAACTCCTACAGAACACCTACTGAACGCTGGCAGGAGACCTCAGACCTCCCAAAAGGCAAGAAACTCCCCACGTACCTGGGTAGGGCAAGAGAAAAAAGAATAAACAGAGACAAAAGGATAAGGACGGTACCTGCACCAGTGGGAGGGAGCCGTGAAGGAGGAAAGGTCTCCACACACTAGGAGCCCCTTCGCGGGCAGAGATTGCGGGAGGCGGAGCGGGGAGCTTCGGAGCCGCGGAGGACAGCACAGCAACAGGGGCGCGCAGGGCAAAGTGGAGAGATTCCCGCACAGAGGGTCGGCACCGACCGTCGCTCACCAGCCCGAGAGGCTCGTGTGCTCACCCGCCGGGGGCGGGCGGGGCTGCGAGCTGAGGCTCGGTTGCGGTTTCGGTCGGAGCTCAGGGAGAGGACTGGGGTTGGCGGCTTGAACACAGCCCGAAGGGGTTAGTGCGCCACGGCTAGCAGGGAGGGAGTCCGGGGAAAAGTCTGGACCTACCCAAGAGGCAAGAGACCTTTTCTTGCCTCTGTGTTTCCTGGGGCGCGAGGAGAGGGGTTTTAAGAGCGCTGCCTAAAGGAGCTCCAGAGACGGGCGCGAGCCGCGGCTAAAAGCTCGGAAACCAGAGACGGGCAGGAGACGCTAAGGCTGCTGCTGCTGCCACCAAGGGGCCTGTGTGCGAGCACAGGTCACTGCCCCCACCCCTCTTCCGGGGAGCCTGTGCAGCCCGCCACTGCCAGGTTCCCGGGACCCAGGGACAATTTCTCAGGGAGAACACACGGCGGGCCTCAGGCTGGGGCAACGTCACGCCGACTTCTGCCGCCGCAGGACCGCTCCGCACTCCGTGCCCCTCCCTGCCCCCGGCCTGAGAGCGCCAGAGCCCCCGAGTCAGCGGCTCCTTTAACGCCGTCCTGTCTGAGCAAAAAGCAGACGCCCTCCAGCGACCTACACGCAGAGGCAGGGCCAAGTCGAAAGCTGAGCCCCTGTGAGCTGTGAGAACAAAGAAGAAAAAGGGAAATCTCTCCCAGCAGCCTCAGAAACAGCGGATTAAAGCTACACAATCAATTTGATGTACCCTGCCTCTGTGGAATACATGAATAGACAGCGAATCATCCCAAATTGAGGAGGCGGACTTCTAGAGCAAGATCTATGATTTTTTCCCCTTTTCCTCTTTTTGTGAATGTGTATGTGTATGCTTCTGTGTGAGATCTTGTCTGTATAGGTTTGCTTCCACCATTTGTCCCAGCGTTCTATCCGACCATTTTTTTTTTTAATTTTTTTCTTAATAATTAATTTTAATTTAAAGAACTCTGTTATACTTTACCTTCTTTCTATCTTTCCTTCCTTCCTTCCCTTTTTGAGACAACGAATCGTCCCAAATTGAGGAGGTGGACTTGGAGAGCAAGTTTTATGATTTTTTCCACTTTACCTCTTTTTGTGAGGGTATATGTGTATGCTTCTATGTAAGATTTTGTCTCTATAACTTTGCTTCCACCATTTGTCCTAAGGTTCTATCCTTCCCTTTTTTTTTTCCTCTAAATAATTATTTTTTTAATTCAATAACTTTATTATACTTTATTTTATTTTACTGTATCTTCTTTCTTTCTGTATTTTTTCCTTCCTTCCCTCATTCCTTCCTTCCTTCCCTCCTCCCTCCCTCCCTCCTTTCTTTCCTTCTTGCCTTCTTCCTTTCTTTTCTTCTTTCTTTCTTTCTTCCTTCCCTCCTTCCTTCCTTCCCTCCTCTCTTTCTTTCTTTCTTTCTTTCTTTCCTATTTCCTCCTACTTATACTAATTCTCTCTACTTTCTCTCCCTTTTATTCTGAGCCGAGTGGATGAAAGGCTCTTGCTGCTCCAGCCAGGAGTCAGGACTCTGCCTCTGAGGTGGGAGAGCCAACTTCAGAACACTCGTCAAGAAGAGACCTCCCAGCCCCACATAATATCAAACGGCGAAAATCTCCCAGAGATCTCCATCTCAACACCAGCACCCAGCTTCGCTCAACGACCAGCAAGCTACAGTGCTGGACAACCTATGCCAACCATATAGCAAAACAGGAACACAACCCCACCCACTAGCAGAGAGGCTGCCTAAAATCATAATAAGTCCACAGACACCCCAAAACACACCACCAGACGTGGACCTGCCCACTAGAGAGACAAGATCTAGCCTCATACACCACAACACAGCCACTAGTCCCCTCCACCAGGAAGCCTACACAACGCACTGAACCAACCTTAGCCACTGGAGACAGACATCAAAAACAACGGGAGCTACGAACTTGCAGCCTGCAAAAAGGTGAACCCAATCACAGTAAGATAAGCAAAATGAGAAGACAGAAAAACACACAGCAGATGAAGGAGCAGGATAAAAACCCACCAGACCTAACAAATGAAGAGGAAATAGGCAGTCTACCTGAAAAAGAGTTCAGAATAATGATAGTAAAGATGATCCAAAATCTTGGAAATAGAATGGACAAAATGCAAGAAGCAGTTAACAAGGACCTAGAAGAAATAAAGATGAAACAGACAATGATGAACAACACAATAAATGAAATGAAAAATACTCTAGATGGGATCAATAGCAGAATAAATGAGGCAGAAGAACGGATAAGTGACCTGGAAGATAAAATAGTGGAAATAACTACTGCAGAGCAGAATAAAGAAAAAAGAATGAAAAGAACTGAGGACAGTCTCAGAGACCTCTGGGACAACATTAAACGCACCAACATTCGAATTATAGGGGTTCCAGAAGAAGAAGAGAAAAAGAAAGGGACTGAGAAAATATTTGAAGAGATTATAGTTGAAAACTTCCCTAATATGGGAAAGGAAATCGTTAATCAAGTCCAGGAAGCACAGAGAGTCCCATACAGGATAAATTCAAGGAGAAATACGCCAAGACACATATTAATCAAACTGTCAAAAACTAAATACAAAGAAAGCATATTAAAAGCAGCAAGGGAAAAACAACAAATAACACACAAGGGAATCCCCATAAGGTTAACAGCTGATCTCTCAGCAGAAACTCTACAAGCCAGAAGGGAGTGGCAGGACATACTGAAAGTGATGAAGGAGAAAAACCTGCAACCAAGATTACTCTACCCAGCAAGGATCTCATTCAGATTTGATGGAGAAATTAAAACCTTTACAGACAAGCAAAAGCTGAGAGAGTTCAGCACCACCAAACCAGCTTTACAACAAATGCTAAAGGAACTTCTCTAGACAAAAACACAAGAGAAGGAAAAGTCCTATAATAACGAACCCAAAACAATTTAGAAAATGGGAATAGGAACATACATATCGATAATTACCTTAAATGTAAATGGACTAAATGCTCCCACCAAAAGACACAGATTGGCTGAATGGATACAAAAACAAGACCCATATATATGCTGTCTACAAGAGACCCACTTCAGACCTAGAGACACATACAGACTGAAAGTAAGGGGATGGAAAAAGATATTCCATGCAAATGGAAACCAAAAGAAAGCTGGAGTAGCAATTCTCATATCAGACAAAATAGACTTTAAAATAAGGACTATCAGAAGAGACAAAGAAGGACACTACATAATGATTAAGGGATCGATCCAAGAAGAAGATATAACAATTGTAAATATTTATGCACCCAACATAGGAGCACCTCAATACATAAGGCAAAAACTAGCAGCCATAAAAGGGGAAATCGACAGTAACACATTCATAGTAGGGGACTTCAACACCCCACTTTCACCAATGGACAGATCATCCAAAATGAAAATAAATAAGGAAACACAAGCTTTAAATGATACATTAAACAGGATGGACTTAATTGATATTTATAGGACACTCCATCCAAAAACAACAGAATACACATTTTTCTCAAGTGCTCATGGAACATTCTCCAGGATAGATCATATCTTGGGTCACAAATCAAGCCTTGGTAAATTTAAGAAAATTGAAATTATATCAAGTATCTTTTCCGACCACAACGCCATGAGATTAGATATCAATTATAGGAAAAGAGCAGTAAAAAATACAAACACATGGAGGCTAAACAATACACTACTTAGTAACGAAGTGATCACTGAAGAAATCAAAGAGGAAATTAAAAAATACCTAGAAACAAATGACAATGGAGATACAACGACCCAAAACCTATGGGATGCAGCAAAAGCAGTTCTAAGAGGGAAGTTTATAGCAATACAAGCCCACCTTAAGAAGCAGGAAACATCTCGAATAAACAACCTAACCTTGCACCTCAAGCAATTAGAGAAAGAAGAACAAAAAAACCCCAGAGTTAGCAGAAGGAAAGAAATCATAAAAATCAGATCAGAAATAAATGAAAAAGAAATGAAGGAAACAATAGCAAAGATCAATAAAACTAAAAGCTGGTTCTTTGAGAAGATTAACAAAATTGATAAACCATTAGCCAGACTCATCAAGAAAATAAGGGAGAAGACTCAAATCAATAGAATCAGAAATGAAAAAGGAGAAGTAACAACTGACACTGCAGAAATACAAAAAATCATGAGGGATTACTACAAGCAACTCTATGCCAATAAAATGGACAATCTGGAAGAAATGGACAAATTCTTAGAAATGCACAAACTGCCAAGACTGAATCAGGAAGAAATAGAAAATATGAACAGACCAATCACAAACACTGAAATTGAAACTGTGATTAAAAATCTTCCAACAAACAAAAGCCCAGGACCAGATGGCTTCACAGGCGAATTCTATCAAACATTTAGAGAAGAGCTAACACCTATTCTTCTCAAACTCTTCCAAAATATAGCAGAGGGAGGAACACTCCCAAACTCATTCTACGAGGCCACCATCACCTTGATACCAAAACCAGACAAGGATGTCACAAAGAAAGAAAACTACAGGCCAATATCACTGATGAACATAGATGCAAAAATCCTCAACAAAATACTAGCAAACAGAATCCAACAGCACATTAAAAGGATCATACACCATGATCAAGTGGGGTTTATTCCAGGAATGCAAGGATTCTTCAATATACGCAAATCTATCAATGTGATTAACCATATTAACAAATTGAAGGAGAAAAACCATATGATCATCTCAATAGATGCAGAGAAAGCTTTTGACAAAATTCAACACCCATTTATGATAAAAACCCTGCAGAAAGTAGGTGTAGAGGGAACTTTCCTCAATATAATAAAGGCCGTATATGACAAGCCCACAGCCAACATCATCCTCAATGGCGAAAAACTGAAAGCATTTCCACTAAGGTCAGGAACAAGACAAGGTTGCCCACTCTCACCACTCTTATTCAACATAGTTTTGGAAGTTTTAGCCACAGCAATCAGAGAAGAAAAGGAAATAAAAGGAATCCAAATCGGAAAAGAAGAAGTAAAGCTGTCACTGTTTGCAGATGACATGATACTATACATAGAGAATCCTAAAGATGCTACCAGAAAACTACTAGAGCTAATCAATGAATTTGGTAAAGTAGCAGGATACAAAATTAATGCACAGAAATCTCTGGCATTCCTATATACTAATGATGAAAAATCTGAAAGTGAAATCAAGAAAACACTCCCATTTACCATTGCAACAAAAAGAATAAAATATCTAGGAATAAACCTACCTAAGGAGACAAAAGACCTGTATGCAGAAAATTATAAGACACTGATGAAAGAAATTAAAGATGATACAAACAGATGGAGAGATATACCATGTTCTTGGATTGGAAGAATCAACATTGTGAAAATGACTCTACTTCCCAAAGCAATCTATAGATTCAATGCAATCCCTATCAAACTACCACTGGCATTTTTCACAGAACTAGAACAAAAAATTTCACAATTTGTATGGAAACACAAAAGACCCCGAATAGCCAAAGCAATCTTGAGAACAAAAAATGGAGCTGGAGGAATCAGGCTGCCTGACTTCAGACTATACTACAAAGCTACAGTAATCAAGACAGTATGGTACTGGCACAAAAACAGAAAGATAGATCAATGGAATAGGATAGAAAGCCCAGAGATAAACCCATGCACATATGGTCACCTTATCTTTGATAAAGGTGGCAGGAATATACAGTGGAGAAAGGACAGCCTCTTCAATAAGTGGTGCTGGGAAAATTGGATAGGTACATGTAAAAGTATGAGATTAGATCACTCCCTAACACCATACACAAAAATAAGCTCAAAATGGATTAAAGACCTAAATGTAAGGCCAGAAACTATCAAACTCTTAGAGGAAAACATAGGCAGAACACTCTATGACATAAATCACAGCAAGATCCTTCTTGACCCATCTCCTAGAGTAATGGAGATAAAAACAAAAATAAACAAATGGGACCTAATGAAACTTCAAAGCTTTTGCACAGCAAAGGAAACCATAAACAAGACCAAAAGACAGCCCTCAGAATGGGAGAAAATATTTGCAAATGAATCAACTGACAAAGGATTAATCTCTAAAATTTACAGGCAGCTCATGCAGCTCAATAACAAAAAAATAAACAACCCAATCCAAAAATGGGCAGAAGACCTAAATAGACATTTCTCCAAAGAAGATATACAGACTGCCAACAAACACATGAAAGAATGCTCAACATCATTAATCATTAGAGAAATGCAAATCAAAACTACAATGAGATATCATCTCACACCAGTCAGAATGGCCATCATCAAAAAATCTAGAAACAATAAATGCTGGAGAGGGTGTGGAGAAAAGGGAACACTCTTGCACTGCTGGTGGGAATGTGAATTGGTTCAGCCACTATGGAGAACAGTATGGAGGTTCCTTAAAAAACTACAAATAGAACTACCATATGACCCAGCAATCCCACTACTAGGTATATACCCTGAGGAAACCAGAATTCAGAAAGAGTCATGTACCAAAATGTTCATTGCAGCTCTATTTACAATAGCCCGGAGATGGAAACAACCTAAGTGCCCGCCGTCGGATGAATGGATAAAGAAGATGTGGCACATATATACAATGGAATATTACTCAGCCATAAAAAGAAACGAAATTGAGCTATTTGTAATGAGGTGGATAGATCTAGAGTCTGTCATACGGAGTGAAGTAAGTCAGAAAGAGAAGGACAAATACCGTATGCTAACACATATATATGGAATTTAAGAAAAAAAAATGTTATGAAGAACCTAGGGGTAAAACAGGAATAAAGACAGAGACCTACTGGAGAACAGACTTGAGGATATGGGGAGGGGGAAGGGTGAGGTGTGTTAGGGCGAGAGAGAGACATGGACATATATATACTAACAAACGTAAGGTAGATAGCCAGTGGGAAGCAGCCGCATGGCACAGGGAAACCGGCTCGGTTCTTTGTGGCTGTCTGGAGGGGTGGGATAGGGAGGGTGGGAGGGAGGGAGACAAAGAGGGAAGAGATATGGGAACATATATATATGTATAACTGACTCACTCTGTTATAAAGCAGAAACTAACACACCATTGTAAAGCAATTATACCCCAATAAAGATGTTAAAAAATATATAAAAATTAAAAAAAATAAATAAGAAAGGAGTTGGATTATGATGGACATGCCGAAAATTTCCAGAAAAATGTGGTCCTCCCACACCATACTCAGAGGTCGTTCAAATACTGTGAAAATTAAAAAAAATAAATAAGAAAGGAGTTGGATTATGATGGACATGCCGAAAATTTCCAGAAAAATGTGGTCCTCCCACACCATACTCAGAGGTCGTTCAAATACTGTGTTATCTGTGCACTGTAGTTCACGTAGCTTGTCTAAGAATCAGCACTGGCTGGTGGCTAGTTTTGCAATATGAGTTTTACCAAAAGATACACCAACATCTCCCAGTTCATTTACTTGGCTACTCCCAATACCTGGTTGTGCCAGCGTAATTCAAAGCACCAAAGAGCATTTATGACTCTTTCCGTACTGTACATGCAGTAACTTTTCTCTCTTTTTTCCACCCTGATTTATGGTGACATCTGCTCTTTGTGACTGCTTCTGAGATTGCTGGTCAGCTGAAATCTGTTGGCTGACAGCAAAGGCATTAGAAATCCAGGAAAGCTAAAGGGAACTCTCCTTCTCCTCTCACACCTAGGGAGGCTGCGCTTTCTACCAGGAATGCAGTCTCAGCAATGGAGGCCGATATGGAGCTGGGGAAGGGTCAGGCGCAAAAGAGGAGGGAGGAACTGGATGCCCAGGCCAGTCTCCAGATGTGAGGTGGAAAGCAGAGGCCTTGGGGGTTTCTACAGCAAAGCTGGCAGCACCGCAAGGTGGAGAAGAAAGATAAAAGGATGCACTGGGATGAAGCAACTGAAATACTGATGCAGACCTGGCAATGGGGCCAGAGGACAGTGATGGGCTGTAAAATCAGAAAGAACAGGGTTTAAGTCCCGATGCCGTTTCTTATTTGCTAGGTGACTTTGGGGAAGCTTTTTTTTTTTTGTGGTACGCGGGCCTCTCACTGTTGTGGCCTCTCCCATTGCAGAGCACAGGCTCCGGACGCGCGGCACGTGGGATCTTCCCGGACTGGGACACGAACCCGTGTCCCCTGCAACGGCAGGCGGACTCTCAACCACTGCGCCACCAGGGAAGCCCTGGGGAAGCTTTTAAATTTCTTTAAAACATAGTTTCCTTGGCTATAAAATGGGGAAACATAAAAGAACATGCCCACTAAGGCTGTTCTAAGGATTAGAAGGGAATACTGTGCATTCTCAGCAGAAGACCTGGCACATAGTAAGGACCCCAAAGTTACCAACGGCGACTGCTGTTACGATTAAATCTATGATCCCCACTATAAGAATTTTAATTCGAAGAAATGCTCTCATAAGTGCAAAAGGCTACCCATTGTAAGAATGTTGGAAATGATGAAAAATGAAACACGATCCAAGTATTCACTAACAGAAGCAGGGTTTATGGTGTAGTACATCCTTACTGTATTAAAATGAATGAGATCTACTTACGTGCACTGACATGGCAGGTGCCCAAATGTATAATTAAGTAAAAACCACATTTAACAATACATATAGTATCAGCCAATTTCTCTAAGTAAAATTCATTTTAAAAATTTTGAAAAATATAAGCATCAAGTTATTAGAAATGGTTATCTCTGTGAAGTGAAATTAAAGACTTTAATTTTCTAAATTATACTTTGCATAGTGTGTTTTAACAAAAATGTATCCATTTTGTAATCATATGTTTTACCATTATTTTCAAGGAGCAGATTTTGAGATGGCTGAGCTTTTTCTTAATAGTCTTTTCTCAATGGTCTGTTTGCTACATGGTGTCCTTATGGGCACTAGAATCACATATCTGGTATTTTTCTACTTCCTAGTCAGAAATTTAAAGCCACCCCTGATCTGATAACTCACAAAAGAGAGAAATCAAAAAGTGCAGTAATTGACAGGACAAGAGCTACAAGCATGAAACACTTATATTTTAGATGTTGACTCAATTCATTTCATTAGTCAATTTGCTTCTTAAAATCCTGAGAAATTATCAGAACTAATGCAACATCACTCTGTAGTTTTCCTTGCATAATACTAAATGAACAAATCCAAGTCCCCCTTCAATTAAAAACACTCCTCAAAAAAATTTTGCAACAAAATAAACTGGATTAATGCACTAAAATAGGTAATATACTATTCCCTTGAATTTAGAAGTTTCCTCTAACCTCATAGCTTATGCTTTGATTGTTTTTTTCCCAGAGCTTTAGAATTTGATTTCTGAAGCAATAATGCAAAGCTAAAAATATCACCAGGATCCCAATATATAATACAAAGAGGTAAACATACTAGACAAACATAATTTTTCAAACTATATATAATTGGAATATCATCATTGCCCAGGGAATTTTACTAAGATGAGCAAGGGTAGAAACAGCATGATTCCAGTTTAACTGACTGGAATAATTGAGTATTTTCCTTGCGATGCATACTCATATATGAGACAGCAAATCAACAAATGCTAAAATGAAGCAAAGATCACACTGACGATCCAAGTCTTCCTGATCACCAGTTTAGGTTCTTATAAATGAAGCCCTCTTAGTCATCTTTAAGGAAGAAACTCTTAAGTTTGCAACAATATTTTGTCACATATGAATAAACAAAAGGATTGGAAGATAACAGCAGCTTAGTCGCTTCCCTAAGCTTCTTTCACACAACACGTTTGCAGGAACTCCCTTTAGCATCTTCTCTTATGGCCTCATCCACAAAGATCGTTTCACTCCACGTGATTTATGCATTTCTTTACTTGGCTATGCAGCATTCAATGAAAGGATTTTATTAAACTCACAATCAGCAACTGGTTGACTCCCCTTGTGCTTATAACAAAGCATTTACATTCACTTATGGTCACAATAAAATGGGCACTGCTTTCATTTATATGATCCTGGAGCCTTTCTGATCTCCCTGAAAAATCCACGTACATCGTATAACGCTACGGAAAGGGGACTTATGGAGGATTAGCTACCTTTTGCTCATGATCTTTGAGGACACTGGAAAATCTGTTTCGTGTAAACTTACCAGGCAAGCAGAACACCAAGTCAGTTGTTCCTCTTGCCTTTCACCCTGTGGGTTGCATTCCCAAAACACACTCACCAGGGCAATTTTGGTATAGGGAGCCCTTTGATGCAAATGCTTTCCTTAACTTGATAGTAAAAGTTCTAGTATTAGTTTGCTTCATAATTCAAATATGCAGAGGCAGCCAACTCCAAAATACATCAACTCTTTGAACTTCCTCCACTTAAAATGTGTGTCTCTGGCACTGTTTTAATGGCCTCCTATTCACCCTGTTATTAAGGGAAGGGTTTCCATCCTACGGTCTTGGGGATGGCTGGACACAGGACACTCAACACTGGACAGATGAGATCAACTGCAGTTTAATAGTCCCAAACACTCACAGGCCAGGTAAGGGGAATGCATGCCAGGCAGGACCACAAAGGGGCTGCACTTGGGAACAAAGTGAATCCACAGGGGCTATGGGAGACAGGCTTTAATACCAAGACCGCCCCTGTCTCTCACCAGACAACATGATTGGCTTGTTTGAATAATTCTGCAGGCTGGCAGGAGCCAGGCCTGGTCCCTTTGATAAGGGAGAGTATTTATTTGACCAGGGAGCCGAGTGGGGAGAGGAACTTGCAGTCGGGCCATGTAAGGCTTTCCTGAGTTGACAAGACGCTATTAGAGCAGCACATAATACTGAGCCCCAATTTTAGGACTTACCCCAGAGGCACATAGTAAATACTCATAAATATTTGCTAAACAAGTGAGCGAATGAGTGTTGAAAGAGGAACCTTGGGCTAGACACTGAACGTCTTAGCTGCACTGCAGCCGTTTATAAAATCTATAAAATGGAAATTGTAGTTTCTTTTCTGTTTATCTCAGGAAGCTGTTTGTGGGAATAAAATCATTAACATATGTGGACAACATCCCAAAGCCTTTAAAAGGCCTGAAGGGTCCTCCACAGATGACCTGTCATCCTTCACATCCATCTCCCTCATATTCCAGCCACACTGGCCTTTTTCCATAGATGGCTCCCCAGCCTTCACGTAAGAGCAACGGAAGGTAAAGATATTCCCTTAACATGCTTTCAAAGCACCCCGAATTTCACCTACAACTCCAGTTGAAATTGTCTGTTTGATGTATGTCTCCTGAATGCCTGGCACACAGTAAGTGCTCAAAAAAATGTCTGTGGGTGGAATAAATGAATAGAATGTGATACAACTGTAAAAGCATGCTTAGAAGCTATAAGCATGACACACGATTCAAAGGGCAAAATTATCATGACTTCAACTGTGGGGAGAGTCCACTTACACCCTCGTCCACCTTGCCTCCCCACCCTGAGCCTCGTAGCTGTGGCGCTGTCTGCCTTGCAGAGAAGGGACACTTGGTCTGGGCTCATGGGTCAGATCACTCAGGTTTTTCTACCTTTCCCAGCCCAAGAGCTGGCTTCTACCAAAGCAACCATATCAGCCACCTACGAAGCAAGAGGAGAATTTGCAACATTAATAGACGTCCATTTTTTTTACAGTGTAAATGGAATTTGACAAAACCAGAAAAGTCTGTAAGAAACCAGTTCTCCCAACTGTTATAGGTAACAGATTATCATGAAAAATTCTCAATTTTGTAGAGAGTTCTACACAAACTGAACAATTTTATTGGTGGAAGAAGCTGTGGACGGCATCTGACCTCATCATTTGGTCTATAAGATGAAGAAACGGAGGCCCAGAAGTGACTTGCCCAAAGTTACACTAGCAGCCAGTAACTAAGCTGGAGTGAAATCCAGGTCTCTAGCCATATATTTTCTGCATTTTCTGCAGTGTTCTTTTCTTTCGTGTGTGTGTGTGTGTGTGCACGTGTGTGTGTGTGTGACAATATTGAAGATGGTGGGTTCCCATACTGATATGCAAGAGAGTGAACAGAAGCAAAGCAACATAATTTTTCCAAACTCAACAGATATGAGTTAAAATACACATACATTCTTATAAAAGTTTGCAGGTATTTTTGCCACCAAAGCTGGTAAAACCTTTTCTTCAAGGGAAGATCTTTCCCCTGAAAGTAAATGAGTGGGAAAGATTTAAAACATAATAGTTTTGATTATCGGTTAAGCACTGGCATACTGGTTGTCTATAATTAGGTTGAACCATCGAAAGAGCCATTTTTGGAGGTCAAAAACAATCTAATATTGTCAGGGTCAACTGGTTCATGTACTACACATAAACAGAAGTAGAACATCAAGTTTCTGCCCTCAAGAAGTTTACATCTTCTTGGAAAGAAAAGTCAAAAAGTTATAAAAAAGAAAACTAATAACCCAGAGCAGTAGAAGGGGTTGGGGGGTGCAGCATCGTCATGTAACTACTGTCATGTGTTTACATTGTAATGGGGTATAAATACAAATAGTTTACTCTTTGAACAACTGTTTTCAACCATGCGCTATCAAATCACCATTTCCTGACCCTTAATGACAGGCTTGGTTGTAGTGACTTTTAGTTATTAAACTTTGGTCAATCCTGTTTCAATTGCTTTCCCAACATTACCTCAATGAATACTCCCCAAATTTCCAAGAGTAGATACTACTATTGACCTTATTTTCCACTGGGAAAAAATCTGAAGTTCAGAGAAGTTAGTAGACATCCCCACGAGCCGTGAGATAGTATGCGGGAAAGTTCCAGATTTACATGCTACCGCTTAAGCAAGGAGGCAGGGATTCATGGCAGGGGGCAGTCACAGGTAGTCACTAATTGAGCTGAAAGACAATGCTGGTGAAACTGGAAGAAACACAAGGACACCAAGCATCGTGCTGAAGTTAAACCTACAGAATCTGGCTCGTGACTCAATAAGGAAGTCCAGAAAGAAACTTTTAAAGAAGAGGAAAAAATAGCCTTCAGGATGTCAAGTCGGGGTGACTGGGAAAATGATGTTGTCATCTGTATAGTCTGAGAGAGCGCCAAGGTGATGAATTACCAGCTCGTGATGTTCTCTGTGAAATAAATATCTTGAATACTGAAATTAGTATTTTTCAGGCCTAGGAAAGCATTTTATCTTGACAATGTTTGGCCTCACATAGCCAATTCTTAACTAATAAGAGCACAGCGGTTCTTAACTGCCTTAAATAACTTTTCTACACTGTGATTTTTCCCTTAAGAACACTTCAGGGAAGTAACACTTCACTGTACTAGCCAACTCAGTCTACCAGGCCTTCTGGTTTCTACTCTGAAGGCTATTACCAGGGATAGAGTTACTGACTGTTAATGAGCCACCTGGTTTCACAGACCCACACCATCCTGCCATTTTGACAGACCTCCCAGAGCATGCTCTTGTAAGTTAAACAAGGTCAAGGCCGATTATGACTTGCATACCCAAAGCTGTCTAACCAATCTCATGTTCTAATACGGACATAGAAAAATTCAGTGAACCCTGAACAGATGCAACCCTGTACATTTCCTGGGCCTCTGCTCTGGGGTCAGGCGCCAGCTGTGTTGAGTGTAAGAGCTCCAAAGCTGAATAACATGTTTTCTGCCTTCAAGAAGCTCACATCCAAGGCTGCACAAGGACAATAGAATAAATAAGTACACTAACACAAATTAAGTACTAGAGGAGATGTAGATATAAAGGGTGAGAGAGTAATTGATTCCAGTGAGATAATAAATAAGGTCAGGGAAAGAACATGATGGACTATTTGAAGTGAAGACATGTCTATAAGAACAAGTGCTCACAAAAGCATAGGTATATGAATTACCCAGAAAAGAGAGGAGAGGCACACTTAATTTGGGGGGTTAGGCTGCATATCAGTTTGTACCTATTCATTCACTTCCCTAAAGTAGGAGTCTGACAGTTTGTATTTTTAGAATGCTGCATTCAGGACCTACAAAAAGCATGAGGCCATGGACAACAAAAATACACTTCACACCAGAAACCCCCAAACAGTGAAATCTACATTGTCATCTGCTCTACAGAACAAACAGTCTTATGTTACCATAGAAACCCCACTCTCTTTGTGGGAAAGTATTTTAAATAAAGCTATCAGATTAAAGCTGTCCCTATTAAAAATAATAAACGAAAGACCAATCATGGTCCCTTTGGATTTACTAAGAAAGTTCATCAATGAACTTTCCATCAGGTATTAAGAAACAAAAATGGTAGCATATGGAGGAATTTTCAACACAATTAAAGTACACCATTAACATCTTACATTACTACCTTTGACTGCTGGCAGTCTGAACAGAATTAAACAACTTGGTTACACAAAGCAAGGCTTCACATGATGGTCAAGGTGGTGGAAGAAATAAACAAGTAGGGGAGAAAGTCACAGCAAATATACTTGATATGGGTAATTTTCTACCATTTTCCAGAACAAATTAGTTTTAGCTCCTCTGTACCACTTTCTTCAACTCCAAATGCAGAGCACTCATAATAACTGGCTTATTTTAGTAAATGTACATTACCCTCTTCCATCCATGTTCCCCCCACCAAGCTCTTTGGGTGTCCCAGTTTACAAAGCTTATGGGTTTCATGAGGGCAAGGATTAGCTTCTTATTCTCACAGAGCTCACTCAGTACCTAACACATAGCCCACTCAATTTATTTTGATCAATTCAGTGCAATCAAATGTCTTCTATGCCACTCCAAGTGAACTGCTAAATCATTCACTCTCCACTTTCTGCACTATCATGCTATTGACTCGTTTTGTGCATGCTGCATGCTTCTGCGCATATAGTGTATGGTGTGTGTGCTGCTCTGCTGCTGAGTCTCATAAAATTCCAAACTTTCTTTCTGCTTCCACAATAAGAGATAGAAGAGATGGTAGACTTTGATGTAATTTTATGACCTAAATATATTTAGATGGCTTCTAAGAATGGTTTTGAAAGTGGGTTACACAAATGAGAGAGATCCTCGCTCTAACATTGCCATTTGTTCAACTGATTTGAGCTGACCTGGTCAGGTGGCTCCAACATAAAGATAGTGGTGATCTAGCCAAAGCTGAAACAAAACAAAAGGCTGCCCCCTTTTTTTGTTTGTTTTTAATTAATTAATTAATTTATGGCTGCGTTGGGTCTTCGTTGCTGTGAGCCAGCTTTCTCTAGTTGCGGCGAGCAGGGCCTTCTCTTCATCGCGGTGCGCAAGCTTCTCATTGCGGTGGCTTCTCTTGTTGTGGAACACGGGCTCTAGACAAGCAGGCTTCAGTAGTTGTGGCACGCAGGCTCAGTAGTTGTGGCGCACGGGCTTAGTTGCTCCCTGGCATGTGGGATCTTCCCGGACCAGGGCTCGAACCCATGTCCCCTGCATTGGCAGGCAGATTCTTAACCACTGCGCCACCAGGGAAGTACCAAGGCTGCTCTCTTGACATGAGTCCTCCAGTCATATTCTGTGTTTCGTAGATGCCTCTTTACCTCCCACTAACCCAGTCCTGGAATCCCCCCACCCCACACATGCTCATCCACACTTGTGCACACACAGGCTCACTAACTCACTGCTGGCCAGCCTGGTACCTCCATTAGACACGTGAACCTAGAAAGGGAGTTGATCTCTCAGTTGAGTTGTCTCATAAATCACTAACCTCTTCCTTTGCTCCACATTAACCTCAGGTCTTTAGTTTCTTCCTTTTCACTTGATTTTATGACCTGCTCTCTCAATAAAGTCTTTTTATAAAGATTTGTATGGAGGTCACTCCCTAAAAATAAATTTCAATTTATATATGACTATGATGATTCTAGTCTGTAACGGTAGATTTAAAATATCACGCTCCAAACACATACACATAAATAAGTGAACGAAGGATAATCAAAACTCTTAACTATTTGAAATATTCTCATATATTTCTTGTTCTGCTGGGGTTCTCTGTTTGTTTCTTTGTTTCGCCTTCCTCTGGTCAATAAGTAAGTACTAAAAAACTAACAGGGAATTTAGTATTTTGTAAAGTTAGGAACGGAAAAATTCCACCCCTAAGAGTGAGAATTGTAAGGCTTTGTCTTTGTGGGGAACATGCAGCCAGCTTTTCACATGTATATGTGGGTTCTTTCTGTACTGTTTCACCTTTTCCCTGACCCTGGGCTCCCCACATGAATAGCAGTTCAGAGCAGCATCCCAGGGTACATCCATGGCCACTGTTCATCAGTGACCCAAAGACAATAAACAGACAGCCTGGAACAGAATAGCCAGCAGAGTGCTACTGGTACGTGGAGTTCTCTGGCAGGAGGGGAGCAATGCAGCTTGGGAGAGGTCACTAAAAATAGCACAAGGATTAAAAAAAAAAAAAAAAAAAAAAAAAAAACGCAAGAATCTTAGAATCTCCAAAGAGACAGGAGAACTAAGGAAGAGTGGTATCCCAGAAACTAGAGGAGAGATACATCTCTACATTCAAGGACGATGACTTGAAAATGGTGAGATACTCAAATAAAAAACAGCCTTTAATCAAGACCCACAATGGTAAGACCTAAAACAGAAAAAAAAAAAAAAAAAGAAAGACGCAGAGAATCTTAGAATCTCCAAAGAGACAGGAGAACTAAGGAAGAGTGGTATCCCAGAAACTAGAGGAGAGATACATCTCTACATTCAAGGACGATGACTTGAAAATGGTGAGATACTCAAATAAAAAACAGCCTTTAATCAAGACCCACAATGGTAAGACCTAAAACAGCCATCCATATCCAGGTAAGGTATGGAGAAGGGAAAATTATTGAAGACCAGTGGACAACTAAGAAAGGTGATGTTCCCATGGGGCCTTCCATGTGTCGTCGTCATGATGACATTACTGCTTATGATAGAATCAGTGAGGAGCAACAGATTATAAAGACAGCAAAGCACATTTTTAGGCATCTCCAGTATTATCCCCACCTTCCAGGCTTCTTAACTCCTTTTTGTCACCAGCCTAGGAGTCATCTGATGATCAGTCTTTACCTTGGCATCACCTAAATGGAAAGAAACACTCTACTCTTTCAC
>NW_006775074.1:2582804-2587915 GCF_000442215.2 Lipotes vexillifer
AACTTCAGGCTTTAGCTTTGATTTCTGATTTTTGTCTCAGAAGCCCTTTCGAGGGCCCCTAGCTTACAGCAGTCACCCCTTCTCTAGGAGTCCAGCATCTCCTCTTCTGAGACACCCCGACCCTCTGATCCCTTGTCTGAGGCCTCTTGCCTCTGCCACACTACATTCTAAGCACCTGGAGGGCAGAGATGGCATGATGGCATCTATCCCTTCGTCCCTGTATTCCCAGCACATAGAACACAGTCTGTGAGTTCTGACCAATAAAGGTAGAATCTGTGCCCACCTTACTAGTCTCAAACCCAGAATTAGTTTGGCTGTAGTGGCTCGAGGCTGTCATAGGACTTAACCTATTCTTCACTATTCTTTAACCTGTTCTTCACTATTCTTTATGTTTTATGTATGCTCTTTTGAGGGAACATATTGGTATATCTCTCTATTATATCTCCTCCTGGTATAAAATTTCTGATAAAGAAGTGTATCACTGGCACAACCACCCTTCATTAGAAGAGAAATTATGATAGCCTATTAGCTGGCCTAGGAGCCCCTGATACAAAATGACCTGCACTTGTGTTGGGAACAACCAGAGGAGTGAGCCTCAATGCAGGGTTTATTGAAGATCACTGGGGTGGTCCAGGAGAGCCTTTCATCCCAAAGGAAAAGAAGGCCGCCCTTTATTTCCTGACAATCAAGCATCATACCTTCCAGTTGCAGTTAACATCACCTAATAACAAAGTATCCATGCAATATTTGTGATTCCCACCTTCACAAGCGTGCTGGCAGCAGAAGTGTCCTGACAAGAGCCTTAAGTGACAGCAATAGGTACAAAAAAATCCTATGGATGCCTGAGGAGGTCACTTCTTTAACAGTCTTTCTACACAAAAGGCCCATGAAGAACCCAAATCTTTCTGGACTAGGACTGCAGGAATGGCATATTCTTTTTAACCTACGCGAAAAAACCATTCTGAGCTTCTTGCCAGTTCCGAGGTTCACACAGTGTTTTCTCTGTGAAGGGACTTGCTGACTTGCATGAGGCATAAAATATATGATTCATGGGACACCCAGCTTTAGGAGTTAGTTTTTCACTTCAGTGCAAAAACAAGAAAAACAAGTGTCTCATAAGCACTTGGAGAGCTCTAACACATTTTGTCACAGGAATAAATCCAAAAATGCAATCTATTTCTGTCCGTATTGATGCCTAAGATGAAGGAATCAAAGATGTGCTTACTAAATTTGCAGGTCAAGTTAAGCTAGGTGACATTCCAATACTATAAATGACTGGAAAACACTTCAAAATACTCGCAATCAACTAAAAAAGGATCCCAGTGGAAAAGGATGAAATGCTAAAGATGGATAGAAGATGGGAAAAGATAAGATGGTGGCTGACTGATTTGATCTTTCTCTTTTCTTTCTCTCCACCCCACTCCCTGAACAGCCTCCTTCTCACACACACATGACTGAGATTATTGCTAATTGCAATTAAGTTAACAAACATTTACTGAGTACCTGCTGTATGGTAAGTACTGCACCAATTAATTGTACAAACATGAAGGACATAGTCTCTGACTCTAAGAAGTTTATAAGCCTAATTAGGGAAATAGATACACACACCAAGAGTCACAAATGAGGACCAAAGCCTGCAGAAGTTGATATTCACAGGGACCCAGGAGTACTCAGGACAGACTGAGGATCAGGGAAGACTTTCCCCAGCCATTTCCATTTAAGCTAAATTTTAAAGGGTAAGTGGGGTTTACCAAGCAGATAAAGGGCAAAGAAAATTTCAAACCTTCAGAAAGAACAATCTGGAAGTCACCGATGAATGGAAGAGTGAGCAGCCTTCTAAGATCCATGATCTGGCCTGTAGAGTGAGACCTGGTTAGGAGAGTGCAGAGCTCAGATGATTAAAGGCCTCCGCTGCCAGGCTAAGGGGATGAACATCATCTAGCATCTTCAGAAGCGTTTAACTGCAGGGCAAGATCAGAGCTTTACAAAGACTCTCCTGGCCCCTGGATAAAGGGGAAGCAAAGTGGGGATGGCAGGCAGTCTGGAGGCCATGACAGTTATGTTGTGTTTACACTGAAGAGTAGATTCAAACTCTGAAAGGGTGTTAGTAGTTCAGTTTTTATGTAGAAAATTCAGTTGCAAGGGAGGCTCACAGCACTGTAGGTTGTACATCGTAGACACTCAAAAACGTGTATTGACTTGAGTTATTAACTTAGCTGGAAACAACTTGGGAGTCTAACCAAGGGCCAGGTAGTTTTCTTTACAGAGAAAAATTTGTTCCGCTGCATTCAAAAATACCCTTGACTCGTCAGTGTCTTCAATCGCTTGTTGGTTATCACAAGACAGACTAGAGAGTGTGGGTTCAAACCTATCACGAGTGGTAGAAAAAATATTCAAAATAAAGCTACAGAGACCAGATTACCAAGCTGCCATCAGAAATGGTGTTGGCCAGTGTTGGAAAAGGCCGGAGGAATGGATAATCACTTATAGTACTCGTGGAAGTAAAAATCATTCATTTATATTTCAGAACACTAAAAAGTGCAGTGGAATAATATAATATATACACTATGTACTGCTTATTTAGCTTAAGAGCTAAAACTCACAGATATAAATAAAACCCCACCCCATTTCCCTCCATACATCACTACTGTGAATTTCTCATTTTCCTGCACACTTTTTAATATATTTACTCCATGTGAATATCTCCAAAGATAATATATGATGTTTTGTTTGTTTTAAATATTATTTAAATGATATATATAAAACACAAAAAGCTGGCTTTTTTGATTCCTCTTTTTTCTCTCAGTATGTTTTTTGAGATTTATTTGTACTGATAAATGTAGCTCTGGTTTATTCACTTCATATCTATATAGTATTCCACTGCATGAATACAGTGCCCTATGTTAGATCCATTCTTCCAGAAATGGACTTTTTAGATGTTCCCAGTTTCTTATTATTAGAAGCAACACTGTTATAAACTTCATGCTCTTTTAGGAGAGTTTTCTCCAATATTGATTAGTGTCAGTGCATTTTCAACTCTTCTAGATATTGTCGAATTGTTGTCCAAAGTTGTTGAAACAATTTACACCCTTCCCAGCAGTGCATGAGTTTCTATTGCTTCACAGCCTCAAAATCACTTGGTTAGAGCCAAATTTAATTTTTGTCAAGCTGATAGGTGTGAAATGGTTCTTGTCATTTTAATTTGTTTTCTTGATTACCAGTGAAGGTGAGCATCTTTTCATGTTCACTGACCATTTGGCTTACTTTTCTGTATACTAATCCTTCATTTAAAAATTTTATAGAAAACAAAATATTGTTATGTATTAATTTTAAGGCCTTAAAAATGCTTTCATACCCTTTAACCCAATAATTACACTTAATTAATTAAAACTAAGCAAGTAATAAAAGTCTGTTAAAAGATTTAGGCTTCAAAGATGCTCATCAAAACATTGTTTGTAATAACAAAACTTACAAGCAATATACTTAAGTAATAGCCAGAAACATATGAAATTCTCCAACAACAAAAAAAGGAACTGGCATAACCATAAATAGACTGCTATATAGACATTAAAACTGACATTTATAGAAGAATGTTTAATGTCTAGAAGAATGTTAAAAATATATTAAATGGGAGAAGCAGGTTGCAAAAAATATGACAGTGTGATCATTGTTAGTTTATGGGATTATAAGTATATTTTCTTCTTTTTATTCTTATCTTTTTTCAAAAAATTCTATAAAGGATATAAAATGATTTTTTTAAAGCTGTGCATATAAATATAATGGGGAGACTCTTTCAGAATTGGATTATCAGGAGAAAAATTAATCTAAGAGACAGTTTTGAAAAGCACCAGATTGCAAAGAGCATTGAAAGCTACAAATAAGACCAGTGTGTACATGTATGCAAGACTTCTGTTCCCAAGACCAGATATTTCAGCCAAACCCACTGAAAATGATCACCCTTGGATCACTGCTGTCTCACTTAATGGAGAATAATAACCCGAGAAGTTCTGTGGGTTCCATATACAGCAGGACTCAGTGTTTCCCAAAGGATTTTCAATCTAAGTAAGACAGATGACACAATTAAGACAAACAGACACAGGATGGAAAAGGCAATTTGTACCTCAGTCATGGAGTGGGCATATGGTTTCTATGTCTAGGCTTGCATCTGAGGACAGCTTAAGGAGAGTCAAACGAGATCTAAGTAGAAAATATAGCTAGAAGTGGATTTTGAGGGTTATAAAAAGTACATTTTATGCAGCTGATGGTAAAAGACATCATCAACTCAGAATGAAAAGATTGATTTTAAAGCACTTTGACTAGAAGTCTAATGGTTTGAACCACTGGCATAACTGTCTTTCGTTTATGAAACACTCACTTATAATCACCCCAATTTTTGAAAGAATCAAGGTCAAGTGTAGAAAAGAAGAGAGAGAACATCCTTCAGAGTTGGACTCAGATCAGCCTTGGGCATGTTTCTCAACGTCTTTAGACTCAATTTCTTCATCATAAGAATGGGATAATAACACAGTATCAACCTTGCATGGCTATTGGACCTTTAGAAATAACGAGAACAAATACTATGTGCGGCATGTTGGAAGCACTCAAAAAGGGGAAAAGGTGAATCCCAGGAATACGGTGGTTTCTTCCGCAAATGGAATTGGAGCATCATTGGATAATATACCCCAGATATTTAACTGCTGCACTGTGTAAACTAAATGAAACTCTAAAAGCTTTGATTAAAAGCTTACTAGCAACACCAGTTGGTTTCAAGCTTTATTTTTTCTATTTAGATTATATTTATTTTTCATCCTAAATGATCATAAGGTAGAACAATTTAAAAGATACTTTATAAAAAGGAGTCACCCACAGTCAAAGACAAATCCTAGCTCCCCTGGTTTCTTGCTCCTGTAAAATATACAATTAATATTTTAATCTAGCTCCTAAAATAGTATCCAACCATTTGTCCTTTGTTTTGCCAAGAAGACACAGATGGTGAATCAGCTTATAAATCAGCCCCCAAAAGTCTTGAAGGCAAATAAGTGCTTTATAAATCAGGGTTTTAAAAAGGTCTCATTTTTATAACAGTTATTACTTTGAAGCAATCTTTCCCT
>NW_006775074.1:2587925-2594092 GCF_000442215.2 Lipotes vexillifer
CTTTCCCTAATTATCTTCATTAAACAGGGCTAATTTATGAGTTCCTGAACAATTTTGCGTTTTTGAATGAAACAATCAAGATCCCACATACCTGCCTTTTCTCTTTTAATTATCACTAACATATACACTGACCTTGATCAGCCTTACGATAGGTTCATTAAGTTATGACCCTAATAGACAGTGAAACCACGCTGAGAAATTATTATTCAGCATTAAAACTCAGAATACATTTGAAAACAACTTTGGGATGATGAGACACCTTGGTAGTTTGGCTATGGCCTCACATCCAGGAAAAAGAAATGATCAGGAAAGAAAAGTTATATATAAAGATTGACACAAGCCTCTAAAACTATGCAAGCTCTCCACACGTTGTTTGCCTTTGTGCTGATCTTATCTCAGTTTCTCAGAGGGAAAAAAGGGGACATTATGTTACACCTCTCTTCTGAATATATTGAGAGCTAGTGCATTATAGATGTTATAAGAAAGAGTATATATGACAAGAGGACTTCCTAAGGCTTCTATCAAGTTTATAAGGCATCACATTAGGTCAACCATATTCTAATCTGGTGCATTTTATTGTAAGAAAATGTTTACTGTTGTCTAATTGAAGAAAAGAAAGTGAAATTTCTATAAAAAGGCATGTGGCATGGAGAGTTACTTTATACAGTGATTCCTCTGTTAGTACAGGGCTACAATCCCTGATCTATCCATAATTCTAAAATCCCAAAAGCTCTGAAAACTCATTTAACTGCAAAACCTGATCTAACCAGAAAGAATTTAATGATTAAACACAACCTGGGCCAATGTGAGACTCTTATACTCAACCCACCAGTGTGACTCTCCATATGTTTTGCCACTGAAATATTAAAGTATTTGATTACAAGCTACTGCCCTAGACCCAGCTGAGGATGTCATGTAAATGTTACAGTATATGCCCCCTCCCCCATTGCCTTTCAAAAATTCTGGAGAATTCTGAATTCTGAAACACATCTGGTCCCAAGGGTTTGGATATGGGATAATGGACCTGTGTTAACATTTGTATTTTTCTTTCTTCTAACGGGAAGAAGGAGGAAGTTAATGCTGTAGCCTTAGGGTTGGAGAAACACTGAAACCTCAGCAAATGTTCAGAGATGGTGATGTTCTTGCCTCCAGATTAGAGGGCACCACGGTCAGGTCAGCCTTCAACAACATTCATCATCAAGTGTGAGGTTTATTCTGGGCACAGGATGCAGGCACAGCCTGAAGGAACTGACAATGGGCGACAGACCAACAAAAAGGAACAAATCTATGACTACAGAGCCCTGGACGTATGCAGTACACAGACGTGATTAACTAAATTATATAGAGGCCAAGGGATAAGGGCATGGAGGACTGGTGAGTGAGGTCATCATGGGTTTGCTTCTTTACACAGAGTAGGAATTGAAGCTGGGATCATGACTCTTCTCATTGACCCAAGGAAGGGAAAGATTAATGGAAAAAGCAAGATAATAACTAAAGGGTCCCCAAGGTGAGTACATGTCTGTGTGTGTGTGTGTGTGTGTGTGTGTGTGTGTGTGTTCACAAAAGAGAAGAGGATAGTTATTATACATGTCAAAAGACATTAGGAAACGAGTCACAGATGTGGCAACTTGGCCACGCCAAGTGGACAGCACGATGGGGACAAGGTGAGGGATGCTGAGTGCAGAAGTGATAGATTTTGAATCATGGTTTCAGAACCTAGAGATAAAATTCTAATAACTCAACATCCAGGAATGATTTTCTTCTTATTTATATATAAGCATACCTCATTCTATTGCACTTTACTTTATTGCACTTCTTTACAAATTGAAGTTTTGTGGCAACCCTGCTTTGTCAGATGGCGGTTAGCATTTTTTAGCAATGAAATATTTTTTAATTAGGGTATGTACATTGTTTTTTAGACATAATGTTATTGCACACTTAATAGACTACAGTATAGTGTGAACGTAAATTCTATATGCACTGGGACACCAAAAAATTTGTGTGAGTCACTTTACTACAATACTCGCTTTATGGCGGTGGTCTGGAACTGAACCAGCAATACCTATGAGGTGTGCCTGTACACCCCTCAATTTTAGGTTTTCGATTGCTTGCTGTCCATTTGATGTTCCCACCTTCTCGTTTAACTGTATAATTGATAACAGTAATAATCATCCTGTATATCTACATAGATAGTACTCCATAATTTAATAAATACATTCAAAGCATGATTTGTTGAGACAACAGTGTTCCAAGGACAGGTATTATTATCCCTAAAAATGAAACTGAGGTTCAGAGAGTCAGAGTTCAAATCACCGTTTGAGCTTTCCTACCTTGGATAAATATATTAAGCTATTAAAGCCTCGGTTTCCTCATCTGGAAGATGAGAACAATAGTACCTACTGTACAGAATTGTTAGCAGAATTAAATGAGGTGATATATATGAATGTGCTTTTCAACACTTATTAACACTAAAGCCCTATAACCAGTGCCTGTAACTGTGGCAATTACATGTGTGACTTTGTTCGTGTTTTAGTCTTAGGACTCATCCCCAGTCTTTGCTCCTCTCTTCCGCCAAGCCACAATTTATTTTTGAAGGCAGAGCTTTATAACATAGCTGAAATCAGTACTGGGAAGCCTCAATTCAATTTTCACTTTAAAAATAATTTTGATAATTATACTGGCTTAATACGAACTTTCTGGTGTAAGGCAAACCATAGTTTAGCAAGATACTCAACATTTAAAATGCAATTCCATTAGCTTGCAATTAGTAGTTTTCACACGTACAGGAAAATTAAATTGATTTAGCACCTTTCTCCTGTCCACAGTAATACTGAGGATTTTTTCCCTTGCCGTTATTGTACCCTGGCTGCGAATATTAGTTACCCTAACTGCGTATCACATAAGTCAAATAAATGCTTCCTCCTCCCGCCCCTCCCCCCATAATCATGTCTGCAGCTGTTCCAGCATGTTTCAATGGCCATCCACTGGAACTCATTAAGAAAGCATTATGTATAGTAAATTAAAATGCAAGGTCTATGATCTGCAGACAAGACAAAAAGATGACAAAGCTTATCAAATACATGCTTTGGCCTTCTCATTAGCTCTCAGAGTTTAAATGGCATTGTCCTCTCAAACAGGTCCGAGTGCATTTTTATTTGTTAGGAGCAGAGCAAAGTCAGGCAAGCTTTATGTGTTACAGATATTTCAACATTTCAAAGAAATAACTTTAAACGAAAATTGGAGCCTGTGATTAAGGTTTGGGATAGTCTAAGAAATATTCAGAA
Source organism: Lipotes vexillifer (assembly GCF_000442215.2). Classification (NCBI taxonomy): domain Eukaryota; kingdom Metazoa; phylum Chordata; class Mammalia; order Artiodactyla; family Lipotidae; genus Lipotes; species Lipotes vexillifer. The sequence goes on from NW_006775074.1 coordinate 2,591,210, forward strand.
GTACTTATTTTCGTAGTCATCCTTTCAATGTTCTTTCACAATAACCAAATCCATCTGCTTCAGCATTACTGGTCAATCCATGATTATGAAATGCAATGGTATTATTTCATATGAGAAATAGTTCCCACACAGGCCTTTTATGGGGCTTTAGATGCACCTCTACTGAGGCATTCATGGCATGATAGCTGTCCCCTGAGCTTCTCTCATGGTTGAAGACATCCCTGCTAATGGGAGCCCAAAGGAGGGATGGGGGGGAGCCCCAAATCATCCTATATGAGAAACAACTGAAGTCGCTGGGGATGCTGACTTGGAAAATCAAAGCCAGGGGGTATATGACATCTACCCTCAGATATTTCAATATGGCAACTTCCACCAAGGATGAGACTTACTCCGCAGAGAGAGGGGCAGATATGCCAGAACCAACAATTAGACTGCATCAGGAGGCAGGCCCACTTGTGATAGAGCTGTGTTCCATTTAGATGACCATCACTCCCGAGGAATGTTAAAGGAGTAACCATCCCTCCACCAGATGGGACTAGGTGATCTTTAAATGCCCTTCTTACTACTGGGTGCTATTCTTCATTAAAGCCCTAGTCAGCCTTTACACTGCTGACTGCAAACTTAAAGATGACTCTGGTCTTGTATCCCCAGCATCTAGCACAGTGGGTAGCACACACTCTTGAGACCAGCAGCCATGCTTTACTGAGCGTTTACTATGTGCTAAGTATTCCACATTCACTGTGTCACATTCATGGACCTTCATGAGATACCTAGAAGGTCTTATCTCTGTTTTACAAGTTAGGAAACAGAGGGTCAGAGAACTTAATCATCCAGAGTCACACAGACAGAAAGGGGTTGAGAACTACAGTTCAAACTCATGCTTTTCTAACTGTAAAGTCCAGACATTGATCCTTTGCAGTCTTGTAATTGACAAGCCTCAGCACAGATATGGGTACCAGAGTGCCTATGTAAGAATAACCTGGGGTGAAAACACAGATTCTGAAAATAGCCTAGAAAAGCTCACTGAGTGAGTTTCAGTGGGAATCAAGAGCTGGCATTTTTAACAAACTCCCGAAGTCAAATCTGATGCTAATAAAAATGGTTGCCATTTACTGAACACTTATTAATTGCAGGTTACTACACTAAGTGCTTTACATGGACCATTTCATTAATTCTCCCAGGAACTCTAGGAGGGAGCTGCAGTACTGTCCCCATTTTACAGATAAGGAAACTGATCTTTGGAGGGGTTCAGAGTCCTCCCCAAGGTTACACATGCTGTCAGCTAGCAGAGCTGGAATTTGTCCACGGGCCATTTTGTTCTGGAACTAGTACTCTTAACTAGTACTATATTATCTCCCAATAAACACAAATGATTCAATAATTTGTTAAAGAATATCAGCCACTCAGGCTGATATAAACTAAATGCATTCCAGAGACTATATTTAGAAAACAGTATATAAATTTGTATACATTTGTCAGGCATCTTTTCAGTGCTGGCACAAATATTTGTTCCTTGATGAAGCTTATACCCCTTAAAAATAAACTTCTCACTCTACAGCTGCTTCCAAAGCCCATCAAACTACCCTCTGTCCTCACCTCCCACCTCCCCCCCGACTCTTGCAGGGCCTCTCCAGAGGCCACAGGACTTGTGGATCTGGGTGCTTAGTTAGCACAGTTCTCAGCAGATACCAGCGTGTGTTTACGGGAAGAAAAAAATAAAGGGCATAAAAGGTGCCAAACGGACAACAGATTTGGTTGCAGGAAAGCAGTATTTCTTTCTGAGACAAAAGAGAGCATGAGGTGTTGGAAGTTTTGTTGGCCAGGGAATAAGACAAACATTCTTTTAACCTCTTACATTTTACTGGAATTCCGATTCCTAAAACAATTCTCCCCGCTCCCAGCTTTACTGAGGTTCTATTGGAATATAACAAATCTAAGTTGAAAATGATTTGATATGTTTATATTGTGAAATGGTTACCACAATAGGGTTAGTTAACAAATCCATCACTTCACATAGTTACGTTGTGTGGGTGTGTGTGTGTGTACAATTAGAACTTTTAAGAACCACTCTCTTAGCAATTTTCAAGAATACCACACAGTACTGTTAACTATAATCCCATGCTGTACATTAGAGCCTCAGAACTTATTCATTTCATAATTGGAAGTTTGTACCCTTTGACCAATATCTCCCCATTTCCTCCGCCGTCCAGCCCATGGCAACCATCACCCTACTGTCTGCTTTTATAAATTTGACTTTAAAAAAAATTCCACATGTAAGTGAGATCATACAGTATTTGTCTTTCTCTGACTGATTTTACTTAGCATAATGCTCTCAAGTTTCATCCGTGCTGTTGTAAATGGCAGGATTTCCTTCTTACTTTATGGATGAATAATATCCCATTATATTATATACAGGAATAACATTCACATATATATAATATGTTACATTTTCTTTATCCATCGTTCTTTGCCCGTTGTCGACAGACGCTTAGGCTGTTTCCACATCTTGGCTATAAAACACAATTCTTAATGAAAAGCATTATCAAAGGAGAATCAGTCACTACATAAGGATATTCAAACTTGAAAGCTAATTAATAATATAGATTTGGAACTCTCCAGCATGAACTGAATGACTCTGGGTAAAACATGCACAAAGCATTCTAGATTTTCTCTGAGTATAAAGAGGGAAGAGACTGCACTTTGTGGAACTTCTCGATGTGTTCCTCCACGCTCCCCGGGTTCTCTCTTCTTCGTGTTTTCTCATCTGGTTTTGCCTTCTTCTGCCATTTCTAAACACAGAAGGATGATGAATCTGCCTTAACGCCCCAAATAAAATCTGAAAGCTAAGATGAGCAGGCATTTGCTTTATAAGCCAAGGGAAAG
>NW_006775074.1:2594102-2611425 GCF_000442215.2 Lipotes vexillifer
ACTGAAGACATGTAAACAATATAAAAACACTCACGGATTCGGAGTATAGGATTCTGGTCCTAAGAATATCCACGGATACAGCAAATTGCTTTCCTGAGTCCCAAATCATTTTTTTCCAGGATATTGTTACCCTCAGTCCCAAAGGGAGACTATCAAGGCACTCCCTGCTTTTTTTCTCAGCCAGGTTGATCTCTGGCTACCAGCGTGTCTTCCTGAACAGTAAGGATTAGTTATGTCACAATGCTTGTTGAGCCCGTGGTGGACATAAGAAATACCAGTTAAGTCACATTCCTTGTTTCAGCCTAGAAGAGGAGACAACACCTGAAAAAGCACTTACTACACCGTGATAAGTATCGTGATTGGGAAGCTGTGGGAAGCTGTGGGCAAGATGAGGCAGAGGGAGACAGGAGAGTTTCTCAGAGGAGATAGACTCCTGACCTTAACCTTCAAAGGCTTCTCTCATCTGGCCTCTGCCTCTAACTCCAGGCCCCTCTCTTGCTGCTTCACTACACCTCTGCCCCATCTGCCACTTATTTACTGAAGAGACCACCTTTTTTTCGCTGAAGTCAGCCCTTCACCCAGTGTCCTCTGCTTTGAAGTCCCCTCCCCCAGCTCTTCATCGTCTCCTCAGGTGTTGATCTGAATGCCAGCTCCTTCTCCGTGTGTGGCTGTTTCTAACTCTGCTCTAAGGATTCTCCAGCATCACAACTCCCATCCTTTTTCATATCCCAATGTTCTCTTTTTAAAACAGTGCTTTGCGTTTTGTAAACAAACAAATTATAAATGTGTTTACTCTAATTTTTATAAACATGTTTACTCTGATTTTATAAATGTGTTTAATCTGATTTTGTCTATCATTTCTTCCAGACCATTAACTCCATGAACGTGGGGACTACGCCTGATGCAGTTACTATATCACACAACCAGGCCTACTGGGGAAGGAGGAGAAAGTGCCAGGCAGCAGAGCCAGCATGAGGGAGGCTGCTATCTCTGTGCTCTCATCTTCTAGAAAAATGCAAAAGGACCCTCCAAGGGACCAGGATTATAGCGAGACAAGCAAGGTACCTGTCCCAGGTGCAAAACTTAAGAGGGTGCCCGCCCAAAACACCATAATCTAGACAGAAAATATCCTAATACAACATTTAAAAAAAATCAACATTAATGCAATCCTTGATTAAAATGTATCAAAATTTTAAATAAAGACAGGATCAGTATTACAGAGTTTTCCTTTAACAACAGGCTCAAAGATGGTAAGGCATGGCACAGCCCTTCAAACACTTCCTTGGTCCTTACAGCTCAGAACAAAAAGCATCTCCTATTTGGTTTCTGGATGACTTCACAATATATCTGTATATCAGTGGTGATGGCTTCTCAGGAGAGGCGTCCCCTCCCCTGTTCACAGAGAAACATTCTACATCATAAAGCTTCCCACTATATGTCTATAACATAATTATACTTTAGCTATACAACATCCATAACATACATCTAATGAGAGAAGAGATACTGGGTGCATGTGCCTGCGTGTGAATGAGCATGTTCCTGCAAGGTATAAAGGTCACTGACTCACAGCATGATTCTAAATTTCATCTATTTGTCTTACTAGCAGTGGTGCCTTTGGACTGGTAGCAAGCACTCTCTATATCATGGGACCCCAGGCACAGACATACTTCGAATACTGTTTTCAGAAAGTTTTCAATTTCACATGACTGCTTTCTTGCCTGCTAAAAAATCACTGTTAAAAAAAGTAAGGGCTTCCCTGGTGGCTCAGTGGTTGAGAGTCCGCCTGCCGATGCAGGGGACCCGGGTTCGTGCCCCGGTCCGGGAAGATCCCACGTGCCACGGAGCGGCTGGGCCCGTGAGCCATGGCCGCTGAGCCTGCGCGTCCGGAGCCTGTGCTCCGCAACGGGAGAGGCCACAACAGTGAGAGGCCCGCGTACAGCAAAAAAAAAAAAGTGAAAATCAAACCTACAAACACTGTCACAAATAAGGCATCAGCACTCCCAGTCCATTCATTTGTGTGATTCTGACAGCTGCGTAGTTAGTCCAGCCCTGCCGCCTGCCTGTGGGTTACAGCAGGACCCGTGCAGAACACGATGCACGGTGTGCATCAATGCAGGGATCACTGCTATGCTTCAGCAGAGATGTGATTTCCCAACTGGCACCTCCCTTTGAAAAACATCACTCATTCATTAGAAAATAAAAACACATCAACAAGCTGCCAGGGAACATACAAGAGCTTAATTACCTACCCTCTCTTTAATAGGTGGATTCAATATTTATACTTCCATTTCTCTAACCTCTGAAAGAGATACAAAATCCATTTCCCAGGACTCACTTTACAGAGCACTGTTAAAATTAAGCTGTGCCCAAATATCCAAAGCAGGAATCATTGGAGGCAAAACGAAGACAGAGAACAGCTGCTTTTCAAAGCTGGCTAATAAATAGGTCTCTGGCAGCAATAAACTCTGAGCTAAAGACAAAACAAAGGAAAACATATTTTTTTCTTTGGCTTGCACTAACCATAGCTCTTCTTGTTTAATATTACACTTTGAAGGAGCTCCGGGCTTGCCAACAAGGCATGCAAAGTTCAAGATTAACTAGTATTTGAAGCAATGGCAAAAACACATCATGTCCTGCAACAGCTAGCTTCCCTTTTTTCTTTTTCTTTTTTTTGCGGTACGCGGGCCTCTCCCGTGGCGGAGCAGAGGCTCCGGACACGCAGGCTCAGCGGCCATGGCTCACTCGCCCAGCCGCTCCGCGGCATGTGAGATCCTCCTGGACAGGGGTACGAACCCGTGTCCCCTGCATCAGCAGGCGGGTTCTCAACCACTGCGCCACCAGGGAAGCCCACTAGCTTCACATTCTTGATCCCCAGGGAAATGTGGTTTTGATGTTTGGCCAGAGAGACGTGTGGTGACCTCAAACCAGTGTTGGCTGTTCCCCCAGTTAAGCAAGTGGGGTCCTTGCTCTACCCTCAAGTGAGCAGGAAGAGAATGAGACCCCATCTGCTCGAATTTGAAAATTCGAATTTGACCAGAATGATCCATGTAGTGCTTTCAATTCATTCCATCATCAAATACTTCCAAGTCTCTCCTCTGCTCCAGGCGCAGACAGGGAAGTTAGAGAGCATTTCCAAGAATGCGAGGAGCTTATTTAATGGAACCTGACCACAGCTTGGAATGTAAGCACACATGGTGTATTATGGCTATAATGTGGAAGAGGACTCAGGCTCAGAGATGCGCTGAGATTTACCCAAGCTGCGAAGCTGGCCAGGAGCGGAGCCAGGCACACAAAGTCCCCCCTTCAGTTTCCCTCATTCCATGCTCTTTTGCCTCCTGAGTGCTAAGGGAGCAGGTGTCAGGACCAACCGGAAGGCCCTATGGGCAAGGGGATGCACTGCGGTTTCTGAAGCCACAGGCTCTGATGGCTGAGAGAGCTGCGTCACACCCTGCTACGCACGCATGGGCCAACGCCACCTCATTCAGGAAGCCGTCCTTCCTGGGCTGTGCTCTAACAGGGTCCTTGCACTGCTAAAGGACAGATGGTCCCACACCTTAGCAGACCTGCTGCAGTGAGGGTCACAGGACTGTAACAAAGGACAATCTGCATTTCAAGGTTGTCAACCAATGTCTTCTTAATATGGAGAGATGTAATCAACGGTCTCAACACATTACGATAAATAGGTGTAAAGGTTGCTTAAATTCAAATTTAGCAAATCATTATCAAGTGCCTATGCTTGGCCCCCAGAAGGCATACACAATGTTGGTTGATGAATTTCGCTGAATGAAGGCAATGGGCTAAATGCTGATGGAATCACAGTGCAAGGACTCCTGTGTTCTTAGGACTAGGCTCAGCTCTGCCTGGCAGCCTGCTCAGACCCCAGACCATGCAAAACCGTGCTGCCTCTTGTCAGTTCTTCCAACAGTACATCACACCATATATACACTCATCACGTTAAACATCTTTGGGAAAGCCAGTGAAAAACCATCTGTCTTTCAAATGACAGTCACAATGGCCCGCACCACTTAGGAAACTGCAAAGTCCCTCTGCTGTGGCTGGAAAGTGGAATAGCAGAAATAAGGGGGGTGCACAGAGCAGCGTTGGGTTTCTCAAAATTTCATGGCAAAATACGGAAAACAAGTTCGACCTCACTCTCAAACGAACAAGTAGTGGAGAAAAATATATGTTACGGGCCCTAGAAGTTTAAAGAAAATGATTCCGTGGAAAATGCAGCTAATGTAAACCTACATAGTCAGGGGCAAAGCATACAAGTAAATGTCAGAACCTGGAAAGAGCAACAGAAACACTGCTTCCAAATATAGATTAATGGGCCTTGTGGCATTTATTATTTATCGGTTAGCCCTGTATAATTCTACCTACTGCTTCAAGTCCCCAGGGCAAAAATACAATAAAATTCCATTAGTTAAAATATTTAGAACAACGGACCTGGAATACCACAGTCTCATTATAGCGCTCTTCACCACAGAAGAAAAAATTTGGAAACCACCTGATAAAAGGTGGTGTTTTGGGGAAAACTAGAGATTTTCTTCTGGTCATAAGTAGGAGGCTTTGAAGAGGAAGGTAATGTTTTTTTTTTTCTTACCTGTTTCTCTGTGAGAGATAAGTAAACTGCTGGCTTAATTCTGACCCAATGCCTTAAGATGTTTCAGTTTGTTCGTTTTAGTGTATAATTATATTAAATAGAATCTTATTCTGAGAGATCAGACTGATTTGGATGAGGTCATTTCTGATGATTATTTTAAGGCAAGAATATCCACTGATATTCCTCCATTAGCTCTTCTCCATTTCTCTGGACATGCAAGGTGGGCCAGGGTCCTTTTTGCAAAGCAAACTCACATGCAACCACCAGAAGCTCTGCAGAGTGATTACAACCACAAAATCCCACTGCTAGCTTCTCAAAGCTCACAGGTCCAAGCCACACCAGACCATACATGCTATTCTCCCATCTGAAACACTCTTATGTTTCTTCTGGACCTATTTGTACTTATCTTGTATTTATCACCCACAATATCTACTTCAAGAAGGTTTTCCAGCTGCCCTCTCTCACAGAGCTTTTGGCCTTTCTCTGACCTCCTGGGGCAGAGGGTCATAGCCTCAAATAGCAAGGGGCTCAGGCGACTGGCAATGCAGAGAAGGGTTAGTTCTTTTTAGTCCTCATCTACAGGATCTACAGGCTCTCTTTTGCTTGCCTTGGAAAACACATTCTAAATACATCACATTCTATACTCCATCTGCCCTTACTCTTAGATTTACTGCTTGGGATCATCTTGCTCCTGTGTCCTCCTCTACCCAGGAAGTGGATGACAGTTCCACCTTGGCCCTTACCTCCTAGCTATAGACCCATGACCATCCTCTTTACTCATAAGTTTAGGTCAAGCAAAACACTGGAATGAGCTGCATGCCATTTAAGCATAAGATAGTTTCATCATAGTGCTGTTCGCCATGGCACACACACCCAGAGGAAAGCACCAGAAGTGGAGGTTGGTTGAAAGAATTACAGTGCATTCGTACAATGAAAGAGCCTTCAGCCATTAAAAAAAATTTGTTGTTGAGAAACATTTATTAACAGATAAAAATATTCACCATTAAGGATAAAGATAGGTTGTAAACAGTATGGATAGTATAATTCCATTTTCAGAAAATGTATATATACACACACTAAGACAGGGATATGAAGAGCTATACATCAAGGTATTAACCACATGTATCTCTGAGTAGTGTGATTATGGATTTCAATGTTATTCCTCACTTTGCGTATTTATATTTTATAATTTGTCTATGACGTCCAATTTATTGCTTATACAATAAGAAAAAATTAAAGTTTTTGTGTTGTTTTGCTTTTTTTAACAGTCATTAGAGAAGACAATGATGAGGTACTTGGGGTGAAAAAGTTGCAAATTACTGTTCTTCATTACAAGTTATACCACATATGTGGCAGTGAATCATAGGTTGCTTATAATTTTATATGCTAGGTCTGCCTCCCCAGGGAAACTATAAACTCCAGAAGTAATAATATTATTATAGGTCTTCCCTGGTGATGCAGTGGTTAAGAATCCACCTGCCAATGCAAGGGACATGGGTTGGAGCCCTGGTCCGGGAAGATCCCACAGGCTGCAGGGCAACTGAGCCTGTGTGTCACAACTACTGAGCCTGTGCTCTAGAGCCCGTGAGCCACAACTACTGAGCCCCCATGACACAACTACTGAAGCCCATGAACCTAGAGCCTGTGCTCTGCAACAAGAGAAGCCACCACAGTGAGAAACCTGTGCACCACGACTAAGAGTAGCCCCCACTTGCTGAAACTAGAGAAAGCCTACATGCAGCAACAAAGACCCAACACAGCCAAAAATAAATAAATAAATAAATATTTAAAAAATAATATTATACACAATAGCTAATTGTTCCTGAGTATGTACCAGGAGATAGGTACAGCTTTAGGTGCTTGATATGCTTTACTTATTTAATACTCATAGAGACCCTATGAAGTAGGTATTATTTCTGCACCTTTTTAGGTGAAGGAACCAAGTGATGGAGAAACTTGCCCAGGGTCACTCAGTTAAGAAGTAGTAGAGGCAAGATTCTAGTCCAAGTCCTTCAAAATCACATCACATAGAACTGAAAGGCAAAAATCTCATTGCAGATTCTCAGAGTCCAAGGATCCAAACCACACCAGACCACACAAAGCCTTGCTCCACCATCTGTAATGCTCTTCTATCTTATCTCTACTTATTTATTAATGGCTGAACTAGAATATTATATTCTTCAAGAAGCTTTTCCATGTTGCTAATTAATAGTAGCCATTGATATATATTTGCTAAATAATAATAATAGAAGTTAACATATATTGAGTGTTTATTTGGTTAAGAGTTTGCATCTTATAACCCTAGCTCTATTATCATTCCATCATACAAGAAAAGACTCTGAGAGGTTAGGTAACTTCAAGATCCCAGATTAAGGAATAGAGCTAGGATTTAGGTCCTAGCTCCATTTAGGTCATCTCACTCAACAATTCATGTTTTATCCCACCATTCAATTAACAGAATTTCTGCTGTCGCCAAATGAAAAAGACCATATTCACCAAAAGGCATTCTTTCCACCCAAAGTCATGCCATATCCTCAAGCTGGCAGAAGCAGACAATTGTCAATGTTTTCCTTGCTTCCTTGATTTGATTTCCCAGATCACTGCCTACAGGAAGCCATGCTTCAGCCTGGAAAACATCAGCCCATGAATTAACAACATAATTACCGCATGATATCAGCCGACACTGCACAGTAGTGAACAGGTGTCCTGGTAGAGTAAGATTAATGAAGTGACTGCAGCAGGAGCTTGTCAGAGCCACCGTTTCTGGGAACAGAGTCATCATGTTGAAATTGCAAGGCTTGGAGAAACTGAAAGTATACTTAGAGAATTATCTTGATTCTCCCAGACTAGGTTCAAAATATCCCCTGATTTTGAAAATAGAAATGTTATCATCTTCACATTCACAGAAAGGAAGAAAGTATTTAAACATCCTCGTGTCAAGGATATTCAGAGATTTCCCTGAAGCACATTCTCATGCAGTGGTTGGTCTACAGCCATCCTACCATGACTGCCCAAACTCGGCTTCCATTCAGATCCTAGAAGATTGTCCATTCTTGAATGGAGGGCTCATGGGAATTCCATGTTCTGTAAGAACATGGGCTCCAGCACTGAACAGAGCTGACAACAGGGGAAGCTCAGTCAAAATTTCCTAACCTGCCTAAGCCTTATTTTCCTCATCTATACAATGAGGCAATTCATAGAATTGTAAGGATTAAAAGAGATGATGCATATTAATAGGGCTTGGCCCATGGAAAACACTAAGGAAAGGTTAACTATTACTATTATCATCTATTTCCTAATAAATGCATGCACACATTTCTACATAAATTACACTGGAGTTGAAATTTCTCTGGCCCTCAAAGACCAGTCCAATGTTCTAGTGAAATACCTTGTTTTAAAAATCCACATCCACCTGTCTATCAGCGTTCCAAAGGACAGATGGTCCCACACCTTAGCAGACCTGCTGCAGTGAGGGTCACCGGACTGTAACAAAGGACAATCTGTATTTCAAGGTTGTCAACCAATGTCTTCTTAATATGGAGAGATGTAATCAACGGTCTCAACACATTATGATAAATAGGTGTAAAGGTTGCTTAAATTCAAATTTAGCAAATCATTATCAAGTGCCAGAAAGTCAACTTAAGGGCCTACCTAAGTAAAATTAAATGTTATCCTGACAAGGTTAAATGAAGTTTCTGGATGCCTTCTGATGATTTTCATTAAATAATAAAGGCTTCCCCCATTTGTGCTCCCTCTCCATTGGGGAAACTTGACACTGGAGCTGAATGAAACAGCAACATGAAAGAATTAGAAATGTGTGTCTACGGATATTCACCATCTGATCTGCATCCTAGATGGTGTTGTTGGGAGTAAAGGAGAACTGGATGCACTGCACTCCTGGAAGGAAAGGCAGGGAAGACTTTCCCACAGGGGCCATCTTGGAATGGACCCGCATCGTCCAGAAGAGTAGCCAATGGTCACATGTGGCTACTGAGTTCTTGAAATGAAGCTGTGGGAACTGAGGAATGCTTAAGTGCAAAATACGCCCTTAATTTTGAAGATTTAATAGGAAAAATGGGGAAAAAATGTAAAATATCTTTAATAAGATACTTTAATATAACTTTTCTATTTTTTTTTTATTTATTTATTTTTGGCTACATTGGGTCTTCGTTGCTGCACACAGTCTTTTTCTAGTTGTGGCAAGTGGGGGCTACTCTTCATTGCGATGCACGGAGTTCTCATTGTGGTGGCTCCTCTTGTTGAGGAGCATGGGTTCTAGGCACGTGGGCTTCAGTTGTGGCACATGGGCCAGGCTCATTAGCTGTGGCGTACAGGCTTAGCTGCTCCGGGGCATGTGGGATCATTCCTGGACCAGGGCTCAAACCCGTGTCCCCTGCATTGGCAGGTGGATTCTTAGACACTGTGCCACCAGGGACGTCCTCTATTTTTAATATTAATATAACTTTTATATCTTGGATCTAGTGGGTTAATAGAATATATTATTAAAATTATTCTCAACTGGGTTTTTTTTGTCCATTTCACTAGAAAATTTAAAATCACATATGTGGTTAGCATTATCTATCTATTGGATAGTGCTGATTTAGACCATGAGGTACTCAAATCATACATGTGTGTACAACATTTTGCTTCCCTTACATGGAAAATCATTTGATGGTTTATTAGACAGTTAATAGGTGTTACATTAAAACAAAACTGGGATAGGCAATAAAATAATGCCTTGGACAATACAGTCCCCCTCAATAAATGTCAGTCATTTATATACATAGTTTTATCACGTTGAATACAGTGAGTCAAAGCGTAGGTTTAAATAAAGCAAATTTCTTTGGTCCAGGACTTCTCAGAGCTACTACTCTACTTTATACGTAATCTATATATCAAAATGATATGTGAAGCTTTAAATGATACATTAAGCAAGAGGGACTTAATTGATATTTATAGGACATTCCATCCAAAAACAACAGAATACACTTTCTTCTCAAGTGCTCATGGAACATTCTCCAGGATAGATCATATCGTGCATCACAAATCAAGCCTTGGTAAATTTAAGAAAATTGAAATCGTATGTTTTCCAACCACAACGCTATATGACTAGATATCAATTACAGGAAAACATCTGTAAAAAACAGAAACACATGGAGGCTAAATAATATACTACTTAATAACCAAGAGATCACTGAAGAAAACAAAGAGGAAATCAAAAAATACCTAGCAAAAAATGATGATGAAAACATGATGACCCAAAAAACTGCAACAAAAGCAGTTCTAAGAGGGAAGTTTATAGCAATACAATCCTACCACAAGAAACAAGAGGAGGAACCAAAATGGCGGAGTAGAAGGACATGCTCTCACTCCCTCTTGCAAGAACACCAGAATCACAACTAGCTGCTGGACAATCATCGACAGGAAGACACTGGAACTCACCAAAAAAGATACCCCACATCCAAAGACAAAGGAGAAGCCACAGTGAGATGGTAGGAGGGGTGCAATCACAGTAAAATCAAATCCCATAACTGGTGGGTGGGTGACTCACAGATGGGAGAACACTTATACCACAGAAGTCCACCCACTGGAGTGAAGGTTGTGAGTGCCACGTCAGGCTTCCCAACCTGGGGGTCCAGCAACAGGAGGAGGAATTCCTAGAGAATCAGACTTTGAAGCCTAGTGGGAATTGACTGCAGGACTTCAACAGGACTGGGGGAAACAGAGACTCCACTCTTGGAGGCCACACACAAAACAGTGTGCACATCAGGACCCAGGGGAAGGGGCAGTGACCCCAGGGGAGATTGAACCAGACTTACCTGCTAGTGTTGGAGGGTCTCCTGCAGAGGTGGTGGATAGGGGGCGGCTGTGGTTCACCATGGGGACAAAGACACTGGCAACAGAAGTTCTGGGAAGTACTCCTTGGCGTGAGCTCTTCCAGAGTCTGTCATTAGCCCCACCAATGAGCCCAGGCAGGCTCCAGTGTTGGGGTGCCTCAGGCCAAACAACCAACAGGGAGGGAACACAGCCCCACTCATCAACAGTCAAGTGCATTAAAGTTTTATTGCGTTCTGACCAACAGAGCAACAGTCAGCTCCACCCACCACCAGTCCCTCCAATCAAGCCTCTTAGATAGCCTCATCCAGCAGAGAGCAGACAGCAGAAGCAAGAAAAACTACAATCCTGCAGACTGTGGAACAAAAAACATATTCAAAGAAAGACAGACAAGATGAAAAGGCAGAGGGCTATGTACCAGAAGAAGGAAAAAGATAAAACCCCAGAAAAACAACTAAATGAAGTGGAGATAGGCAACCTTCCAGAAAAAGAATTCAGAATAATGATAGTAAAGCTGATCCAGGACCTCGGAAAAAGAATGGAGGAAAATATCAAGAAGATGCAAGAAATGTTTAATAAAGACCTAGAAGAATTAAAGAACAAACAAACAGAGATGAACAATACAATAACTGAAATGAAAACTACACTAGAGGGCTTCCCTGGTGGCACAGTGGTTGAGAGTCCGCCTGCCAATGCAGGGGACATGGGTTCTTGCCCCGGTCCAGGAGGATCCCACATGCCGCGGAGCTGCTAGGCCCGTGAGCCATGGCTGCTGAGCCTGCATGTCTGGAGCCTATGCTCCACAACGGGAGAGGGCACAACAGTGAGAGGCCCGCATACCGCAAAAAACAAAAGAAAACAAAAAACAAGATTATTCAAAAAAAACAAAACTACACTAGAAAGAATCAATAGCAGAACAACTGAGGCAGAAGAACGGATAATTGACCTGGAAGACAGAATGGTGGAATTCATTGCTGCGGAACAGACTAAAGTAAAAAGAATGAAAAGAAATGAAGACAGCCTAAGAGACCTCTGGGACAACATTAAATGCAACAACATTCGCATTATAGGGGTCGCAGAAGGAGAAGAGAGAGAGAAAGGACCCGAGAAAATATTTGAAGAGGTTATAGTCGAAAATTTCCCTAACACGGGAAAGGAAATAGCCACGCAACTCCAGGAAACAGAAAGAGTTCCATACAGGAGAAACACAAGGAAAAACACGCCGAGACACATAATAATCAAATTGGCAAAAATTAAAAACAAAGAAAAATTTTTGAAAGCAGCAAGGGAAAAATGATAAATAACATATAAGGGAACTCCCATAAGGTTAACAGCTGATTTCTCAGCAGAAACTCCACAAGGAGTAGCATGATATACTTAAAGTGATGAAAGGGAAGAACCTACAACCAAGATTACTCTACCCGGCAAGGATCTCATTCAGATTTGATGGAGAAATCAAAAGCTTTACAGACAAGCAAAAGCTAAGAGAATTCAGCACCACCAAACAAGCTCTACAACAAATGATAAAGGAACTTCTCTAAGTAGGAAACACAAGAGAAGAAAAGGACCTACAAAAACAAACACAAAACAATTAAGAAAATGGCCATAGGAACATACATATCGATAATTACCTTAAAGATGAATGGATTAAATGCTCCAACCAAAAGACACAGGTTTGCTGGATGGATACAAAAACAAGGCCCATCTATATGCTGTCTACAAGAGACCCACTTCAGACCTAGGGACACATACAGACTGAAAGTGAGGGGATGGAAAATGATAGTCCATGCAAATGGAAATCAAAAAGCTGGAGTAGCTATACTCATATCAGATAAAATAGACTTTAAAATAAAGAATGTTACAAGAGACAAGGAAGGACACTACATAATGATCAAGGGACCAATCCAAGAAGAAGATATAACAATTATAAATATATATGTACCCAACATAGGAGCACTTCAATACATAAGGCAACTGCGAACACCTATAAAAGAGGAAATCGACAGTGACACAATAATAGTGGGGGACTTTAACACCTCACTTACACCAATGGACAGATCATCCAAAATAAAAATAAATAAGGAAACAGAAACTTTAAATGACACGATAGACTAGATAGATTTAATTGATATTTATAGGACATTCCATCCAAAAACAGCAAATTACACTTTCTTCTCAAGTGTGCATGGAACATTCTCCAGGATAGATCACATCTTGGGTCACAAATCAAGCCTCAGTAAATTTAAGAAAATTGAAATCATATCAAGCATCTTTTCTGACCACAACGCTATAAGATTAGAAATGAATTAAAGGGAAAAAAATGTAAAAAATAAAAACACATGGAGGATAAACAATACATTACTAAATAACCAACAGATCACTGAAGAAATCATAAAGGAAATCAGAAAATACCTAGAGACAAATGACAATGAAAACACGACAATCCAAAACCTATGGGATGCAGCAAAAGCAGTTCTAAGAGGGAAGTTTATAGCTATACAAGCCTACCTCAGGAAACAAGAAAAATCTCAAGAAAACTATCTAACCTTACACGTAAAGGAACAAGAGAAAGAAGAACAAACAAAACCCAAAGTTAGCAGAAGGAAAGAAATCATAAAGATCAGAGCAGAAATAAATAAGAACAAGGAAAACAATAGCAAAGATCAATAAAACTAAACGCTGGTTCTTTGAGAAGATAAACAAAATTGATAAACCATTAGCCAGACTCATCAGGAAAAAGAAGGAGAGGACTCAAGTCAATAAAATTAGAAAAGTAAAAGGAGAAGTTACAACAGACACCACAGAAATAAAAGGTATCCTAAGCAACTCTATGCCAATAAAATGGACAACCTGGAAGAAATGGACAAATTCCTAGAAAGCTATACCCTTCCAAGACTGAACCAGGAAGCAGCAGAAAATATGAACAGACCAATCACAAGGAATGAAATTGAAACTGTGATTAAAATTCTTCCAACAAACAAAGGTCCAGGACCAGATGGCTTCACAGGTGAATTCTATCAAACATTTAGAGAAGAGTTAAAACCCATCTAAAACCCGTTCCATAAAATTGCAGAGGAAGGAACACTCCCAAACTCATTCTATGAGGCCACCATCACCCTGATACCAAAACCAGACAAAGATACTACAAAAAAAAAAAGAAAATTACAGACCAATATCACTGATAAATATAGATGCAAAAATCCTCAACAAAATACTAGCAAACAGAATCCAACGACACATTAAAAGGATCATACAACATGATCAAGTGGGATTTATCCCAGGGATTCAAGGATTCTTCAATATACGCAAATCAATCATTGTGATACACCATATTAACAAATTGAAGAATAAAAACCATATGATCGTCTCAATAGATGCAGAAAAAGCTTCTGACAAAATTCAACACCCATTTATGATAAAAACTCTCTAGAAAGTGGGCATAGAAGGAACCTACCTCAACATAATAAAGGCCATATATGACAAACCCACAGCAAACATCATTCTCAATGGTGAAAAACTGAAAGCATTGCCTCTAATATCAGGAACGGGATAAGGATGTCCACTCTCACCACTATTATTCAACATAGTTTTGGAAGTTTTAGCCACAGTAATCTGAGAAGAAAAGGAAATAAAAGGAATACAAATTGGAAAAGAACAAGTAAAACTGTCTCTGTTGGCAGATGACATGATAGTATACATAGAGAATGCTAAAAGTGCCACCAGAAAACTACTACAGCTAATCAATGAATTTGGTAAAGTTGCAGGATACAAAATTAATGCACAGAAATCTTGTATTCCTATACATTAATGATGAAAAATCTGAAAGAGAAATTATGGAAACACTTCAATTTACCATTGCAACAAAAAGAATAAAATACCTAGGAACAAACCTACCTAGGGAGACAGAAGACCTGTATTCAGAAAACTATAAGCCACTGATGAAAGAAATTAAAGATGATACCAACAGATGGAGAAATATTCCACATTCTTGGATTGGAAGAATCAATATTGTGAAAATGACTATACCACCCAAAGCAATCTACAGATTCAATGCTATCCCTATCAAATTACCAATGGCATTTTTTACAGAACTAGAACAAATCAACTTAAAATTTGTATGGAGACACAAAAGACCCTGAATAGCCAAAGCAGTATTGAGGGAAAAAAAAGGAGTTGAAGGAATCAGGCTCCCTGACTTCAGACTATACTACACAGCTACAGTAATCAAGTAATCAACAGTATGGTACTGGCACAAAAACAGAAACATAGACCAATGGAACAAGATAGAAAGCCCTGAGGTAAACACACACACATATGGTCACCTTATTTTTGATAAAGGAGACAAGAATATACAATGGAGAAAAGACAGCCTCTTCAGTAAATGGTGCTGGGAAAACTGGACAGCTACGTGTAAAAGAATGCAATTAGAACACTCCCTGCACAAAAGTAAACTCAAAATGGATTAAAGACCTAAATGTAAGGCCAGACACTATAAAACTCTTAGAGGAAAACATAGGCAGAACACTCTATGACATAAATCACAACAAGATCCTGTTTGACCCACCTCCTACAGAAATGAAAATAAAAACAAAAATAAACAAATGGGACCTAATGAAACTTAAAAGCTTTTGCACAGAAAAGGAAACCATAAACAAGATGAAAAGACAAACCTTAGAGTGGGAGAAAATATTTGCAAATGAAGCAACTGACAAAGGATTAATATCCTCAATTTACAAGCAGCTCATGCAGCTCAATATCATAAAACAAACAACCCAATCCAAAAATGGGAAGAAGACCTAAATAGACATTTCTCCAAAGAAGATATACAGATTGCCAACAAACACATGCAAGAATGCTCAACATCATTAATCATTAGAGAAATGCAAATCAAAACTACAATGAGAGATCAGCTCATACCAGTCAGAATGGCCGTCATCAAAAAATCTACAAACAATAAATGCTGGAGAGGGTGTGGAGAAAAGGGAACCTCCTTGTCCTGTTGGTGGGAATGTAAATTGATACCGCCACTATGGAGAACAGTATGGAGGTCCCGTAAAAAACTAAAAATAGAATTGCTATATGACCCTGTAATCCCATTACTGGGCATATACCCTGAGAAAACCATAATTTAAAGAGTCATGTACCACAATGTTCACTGCAGCTCTATTTACAATAGGCAGGACATGGAAGCAACCAAAGTGTCCATTGACAGATGAATGGATAAAGAAGATGTGGCACATATATACGATGGAATATTACTCAGCCATAAAAAGAAACAAAATTGAGTTATTTGTAGTGAGGTGGATGGACCTAGAGTCTGTTATACAGAGTGAAGTAAGAAAGGAAAAACAAATACCATATGCTAACACATATAAATGGCACCTAAAAAAGAAAATGGTCATGAAGAACCTAGGGGCAGGACAGGAATAAAGATGCAGACCTACTAAAGAATGGACTTGAGGATATGGGGAAGGGGAAGGGGAAGCTGGGACAAAGTTAGAGAGTGGCATATATACACTACCAAACGTAAAACCGACAGCTAGTGGGAAGCAGCCGCATAGCACAGGGAGATCAGTTGGGTGCTTTGTGACCACCTAGAGTGCTGGGGTAGGGAGGGTGGGAGGGAGGGAGACGGAAGAGGGAAGAGATATGGGGATATATGTATATGTATAGCCGATTCACTTTGTTATACAGCAGGAACTAACACACCATTGTAAGGCAATTATACTCCAATAAAGATGTTAAAAAATAAAAAAGATATGTGGCCCATGTTTCTCATACTCATTTGATCACACATCATTTTTATTTTTTTTCTTTTTGAGCACCTTAAGGGACTAATTTTATTTAGGACCAGAGAACTTAGAATTTGATTAGCACAATAAAAAGACCCAAAGAAAGGGGAAATGCCCATTTGGACTGGCCTAATGCATACAGTACATAGTACATAGTAGTAAACAATAAATACTTAACTTATAGCATTTGGTTTTATTGGTGAACAGTATGAAAAGCAGCATTTGAGCAATAATTTGCCTTACTATGACCCATTCACTGAACCCAGGCTCTAAGAATATCTTTTCATTAATTTCTTAACATTCAAATTGCCTCAAAGCTGATTTATTCTGGGTGAGAAGTAGAGAGCTAATCAGCAGTGGTGTGAGTGGTGGTGGGTAGAAATCAGTAACAAAAACAGGGATATCAGTTTAGTGTTGCCACAGTGGATGTTTATAGGGCAGATATCCCCCTGCCCTCTTTTTAGACATTTCTATCAAAGAACTAATATGTGCTTGTTCCACTTAGCATTAACTGAATCACAATGCACAGGTCATTATAGCACTGTCTCTATGGGTACATGTTCCCATCACAGTACTTTAGCGATCCTTCCATGCTTTTCAGAAAACCTCTTCTCTGTCATATTCTTATTTATTTTTATTTATTTATTTATTTATTTATTTATTTATTTATTTATTTTTGGCTGAGTTGGGTCTTTGCTGCTCCGCGCAGGCCCTCTCTAGTTATGGTGAGTGGGGGCCACCCTTCACTGTGGTGCGCGGGCTTCTCATTGCAGTGGCTTCTCTTGTTGCGGAGCACAGGCTCTAGGACATGGGCTTCAGTAGTTGTGGCACGTGGGCTTCAGCAGTTGTGGCGTGCGGCCTTCAGTAGTTGTGGCACGTGGGATCTAGAGTGCAGGCTCAGTAGTTTGGGCTCATGGGCTTAGTTGCTCCACGGTATGTGGGATCTTCCTGGACCGGGGATTGAACCCGTGTCCCCTGCATTGGCAGGCGGATTCTTAACCACTGCACCACCAGGGAAGCCCCTCTGCCATATTCTTTATCAACTACCACTCCTAAGTAATTGATCAACCCCTCCTCAGTGGCAAAGATGTTT
>NW_006775074.1:2611445-2622431 GCF_000442215.2 Lipotes vexillifer
GCTCTTCACAATGACAAAGGATTTCCATTAATCTCTAATTGCCTCTTGGTAAATACTACTAGATGCCTGGATCATTTCCTTGAAGGTGTGTGACGTCTCTGTAAAAATCCATGTTTTGGGACTTCCTTGGTGGTCCAGTGGATAAGCCTCTGCGCTCCCAATGCAGGGGGCCCGGGTTCGATCCCTGGTCAGGGAACTAGATCCTGCATGCATGCCACAACTAAGAGTCCACATGCTGCAACTAAGAGTTCGCATGTCAGAGACTAATATCCTGCATGTTGCAAGTAAGACTTGGCGCAGTCTAAATAAATAAATAAATAAATGTTTAAAAAAATAATCCATGTTTTTACAGCTAGAAGGATACTCTACGGACACACAGATACTATCACTTGCATACTTTTGGCATTAGTTCCAAATGAAATAAATGTCATAATGAGTCCAGAGGAAGAACACACCCTTTACCAGAGCTCACCAGCAGAGAGTATGTACAGATGGAATGCTAATGCTCATTGGCTGAGAGCATATTTACAGTCTGCTCTTTTAAATCCCATTGGCTGAAGGCAAACACCCATATTCAGAGCAGTCATTAGGTAGATAGATAGAATTCTATCCTAATGGATTGTTCTCTCTCTCTCTCTCTCATTTGTCCATCAGTCTCTCTATCTATGTGCATTTAAAGAAAATTTCAGAGAAAACAGGGCTATAAAGTATCACAGTTGTTTGGAGAAATGTTTAAAAAGACATACACTCAAAAACATTCCTTGCACATTTTTTAGGCAGGTACTTGTGACCAATTCACGCTAGGCACTCTCAGAACTTAAGAAAAGAAAATGCACATACACAATTATTGTGGTCTAAAAGTTGTTTTTGTTGCAAAAACGTTAATGTAACCTGCAACTAACTTTTTTCTCCCCTATGAGGAAGTTTAGTTCTCGCCCATGTTCATTAATTTGCTTGCCAATTGTTCACATCCCTCTGTTTCACATGATAGGTGCTACCAAGAAAAATAAAGGGAAAATTCATTATTAAATTTCACAGAAGTATCTACATGCATATGATAAGGAACATCCAAATACTGCTACACTCACATAACTAATGTTCACTTCCCTTCATTCAAAAAGGTTTGCTTCTTTCCTCCTTTAATGTCTTTCATAAATTTGTTCTCCAGGGACTGCTGGCTGCTGTTAATTATGCATATCAACTCCCGCTGTGCCAGAGGAAACTTAATTATTCTAATTTTCAAGGTCATAGAAATATCCAAAGGTGCCAGTTTGACAGTCCAAAAAACAACCCTAGCTCAAGAGAATCAGAGGCAGGACTTGTTATGGAAGGCTGGTTACAACCTTATCCACAGAGCTGTGCTGAAGGTTCACTAGCTTCCCAACCTGAATTAAATTGTTTAGGACAAGCTCCCCAGAGTGACCGGCCAATGAACCTGGCCATAAATAGGAAACACTTCCTCGCCACATGCAGGGAGCGCAGTTTTCTTTCCAGGGTCCCTCAAAGCTGCAACTTCTTACGGACAGGCAAGTGCTTACTATTGCAACACCACTTAAACCTTCCTGCTTATCTTCTGAGGTTTCAGCCATGAGGACAGAAAAGAGAGAAAGGAAGAAAGGAAGTGTTCTGTAGAATTTTAAATAAAAGCTGTTCTACAGTTGTTGGGAAAAGTAACTCCAGAGAAAATTTCCAGAGACGGACCAGCAAGAATCAGGATCCTGTTTTACATCGTCTTGATTT
Source organism: Lipotes vexillifer (assembly GCF_000442215.2). Taxonomy (NCBI): domain Eukaryota; kingdom Metazoa; phylum Chordata; class Mammalia; order Artiodactyla; family Lipotidae; genus Lipotes; species Lipotes vexillifer. The sequence continues at coordinate 2,613,186 of NW_006775074.1, forward strand.
CTCAAGGAACACTTATCTGGAAGCTTTCAGTATGGAAGCAGGCCATACTGAAAGATGAGTTTCTAAACAATGCAAATCTATCTGGATAATAATATTTCAAGGGAACATAACTTATAAAATGTCCATACTATCAGTTTAGCATAGCCAGGAAGGCAAAGGATATTTTAGGCTCCTTAAAATTACTAAGAAGTAAGTAGGCTTTGGGATTTCACGGCTTCTGGGCTATAACTTCAGATTCACTGGAAGGAGATTCCAAATTCCCATGTCTGACTCTGGGTACAAGATTTACCTTTTTCTTCCTACTTCCAAAATGTTGCTGCTGCTCCTAATTGCTTCCAGCCCTGTGTGCTTCATAAAGCCTTTCAGGAATCAGAGGCTGTGATACCATATCTCCTTCAGGACATCTATCTAGCTTATTCATATAGATCTTCCAGGAAGCCTCCTAGTGGAAACTGCACCCATAAATCCCTCCACCATCACTCCACACCTCCCCCACGGAGCCACAAGGAAGCTGAGCTCTGAACATGAACACAATTTGAGAGCAAGGTCCCACCCCTGCAGGAAACTGTGTAAGCTGTCCTTAAAGATGATGCCATTCAGCCATCTAATGCCAAAAGTTTAAAAACTCAATTAAAAATTTCAATATTAAGCATCATGATAATCACATGTGAAAGAAAGGGATTTAAAAAACAACAACAACAGCAAGGCTTCAAGGCAGTTAATGGGTCCTCAGCTGGCCTGCTAATGCTGAGAACATCAGGTCAGGCAGGAGGTATGCAGATGGTTGTCACAGTTCATTGGTGCTGAGGCAGCATTCCTCTATGGCTAAGGAGGTGGCACGGCTGGGCAAGAGATGTCACGGGGAAGGAAGCTGATTTGCAAATCATCTGTGGTCTAAAAGCAAGTTTCTCAGACGTGGGCTTTGGTGTACAGGGTGAGAGTCAGTTTTGAGAGGAAGAAGTCCAGTGGCCAAGATAACTTCATAAGCAAGTGACCTATATTATGGAAAACAAGGCCACTAGAGCTTTCAACAGCCAGTTAATAGCAAAAGCAGAAGTAGCAAGCCCAAAGAAGAAAATGCCTGCCTATGCTTCTTGGATAGTTTATGTAAAATCTTGTTTTGGATTCTAGAGGATGAATGACCTTTTACAGTTCTTTCCTATGTCAAGATTCCAGTCATTCAATTTGGAGAAAAACTCTACCTCAGCCTCGGTGGAAGAGTGGAAAGATTGTATTGAAATTTCAGCTCCCCTGCTAAGGAGCTGTTGAAGCCTTTTGCAAGTTACTGAGTTTCTCTGTGCCTCAGTTTTCTCATCTGAACTTTACCCTACACTGTTTTCATGAGAGCATATATTCCCTAAACATGCTCCTATGCCCCCTCTCCAACACTTGACTCATTCCATTCATCTCTAGTTGGAGTGACTCATTGGTTTAGCATATTTGGGAAGAAAACTAGGTGCACTCCACTCAGCTCTACACTTTCTCCTCTTGGGGTTGAGCTGCCCATAGGGAAGCGCAATTCATCTACCTAATTCTGGGATTCATTCTTTGCAAGCTCACTTGGCTCTGACACTAACTTACATCTGCCAACTTAGCGTCTCTACAATAAAGATGACATTCTGGCCTCCATCTTTGCTCTTTTGCTTTATTTCTCAAATTATTCAGAACTCAGGCTGAGAGGAGTGATACTCTTTCTCAGTCTCCCTCAGGCACCCCCATCAATCTGCAGACTAGGTATCAGGATGTTATGAGGAGTAAATGCAGAGGCATCTGAAACCATCTACCACTGAGCTCCATTCAGAGTCGGATTTCACAAAAAATTGGCTGAATCAAAATCTTGCACTCCTTTGCTTATCTGGTGACCCAAGTGGGCCTCATACCAATAGGCCAGCCAGCCACAAGCATCTCCAGACTCAAGACAGAGGCTGGCACCTGAGTAGCCACACACTGCCCTTGGGAACTACCTGCGCAGCAAAATCTGTAATCCTTGTAATACATTTTGGAGCAACAGCACGAAAAACTTAACGGCAGAATTCAGAGATCAGTGGCTCTAAAGTGGGCTTAGTGACAGTAGTCTAATCCCAGAGACTCTGAATGCAAGAAAGCTGGGAGGAGGAAGCCTGAAATCACAGTCTTATTTCCCCAGCACACTTTCAGCAGGTAACAAGGACAATAAATTAATGAAGGGGGAGGGAATCCAGCCCGACGGAAAACTCCAGCTGTGGCTAAAGGAATTTATCACAGAGAATGAGAAAAGAAATTGGAATCCTGAGCAAACATGTTTGCTAAAAACTAATTCACGTTCTAACCTCAGAAGTGTGTGGATGTATAGTTTTTATTCTGCCTACAAATGTGTCCTGTGCTACCCAGGCCTGTCAGAGTGCAAATTTTGCATCTTGAAGATTAGGAAGGATGATAAACCATTCTTAATATAAAAAATAACTGTCTCCATGACTTTCATAACAGAACAGGCTCAAGACTTATCATTCATAATGCTATACACTTTTCTGCCCCCAGAAAACAAGAATCCTTCAAGAGTCACCTCTTAAGTGGAAATGCACATAAATCCAGGTACAATCATGGAAAAAAGTAGGGAAAGAACTTGGCGAGAGCAAAATTGACCATTCAGCTCTCTAGGGGTAGATAGATTATGATGGCTAACATTTACTGAATGCTCGCTTTTCACCATATATTGTTCTAAGCACTTTCATAAATTAATTTCCTTAATCTTCGCAACAAACTTTGAAGGTAGGTGATATTTTTACCCCCATTTTACAATCAAGGGAATTGGCCACAATAAAGCAAAAAGACTTGTCCAAGGTCATAAAACTAGTAAATAGCTGAGCCAGGAGTCAAACCCAGCCATCTGGTTCCAGAATGAGTTCATTCAGCCATCTCCCACAAGCCCTCCCTCTGGCTCTAGAATGAGCTTTTACAACTCCAGGTCGATTTGAACCTCATTCTGGATCCTGCCTACCTGTCTCTGTGTTTGCAAGATTTTATTCAGCATCTACCTTCTACAAAGGTACAAGCACTCTAGACAGGCCTGACTATCTTCCCTTCCTACTGCTCAAGGGATTAGCTTTGGATAAAAGGAGCCACTCTGGTTCTTTCCTTTCCACTTCTCCTTCCAGAAGTGTTCCCACATCCCTGACTATTGGTCCTCGCTCACAGCAGGGGATGGACATGCTTATATGAAGACACTTGTTTTGGCAACGTACACAGGGAAACCTTGTCCATATTCAGCAAAAGAAGTGTGTTATTTCCAAATAAGACCAGGGAAACTTCACTCTGTGCCTTACCCTCATAGTACTTATATATAAAAGTTTACCTTGCTTTGTACAATTACTGTATTTCAGATTGAGGTCACAGGAATTTTCATTGTTATACTGTTTAGCTGTTACTGGGCATTTGGTGGGACAGGCTTGCACATATTGAAGAGCTCCACCTTTATTTTGTCATTTAATCTCCACCTACAAGTAGATATTACTGTCCTCACTTTACAGAAAAGAAAACTGAGATTTGAAGAGTTCAAATACTTCCCCAAAGTGACTCAGGGAGTGAATAGTAGAAAGAGGGTATTAGTCCAACCAGCCTAACTCTGAAATATGTGCTCTAAACCACTATACATATATATACACACACACATATATATAGTTATGTATATTATATATATAAATATGTATTATGTGTGTATAGAATTTCTAGTTACAGAATATGTGAATAACAATTATTAGGCTACATTCAATCAACATTTATTTGCTACAAATTTGTTCTGCAGTATGCCAAACTGCAAATTTAGAGATGAGTTTTAGACAGGATAATCAATCTCAAAAGGCTTACAATCTAGTTGACTTTAAGAGATAGGAAGTGCTGAAAATGCTATGACATAAGACTGCAAATCCAGATGTATCAACTCCAAGGACTACTTGCAGATACTTACTTTGATGACTACCTGGAACTATTTGAAACTACACAAAATGTCTTTACATAAGTGAAAAACTGAATATGAAAAAATATATGTTCCATTTGCAGTGATAAAAAACACCAGCAGGTCAAAGACTGAAAGATAGTATGCAAAACACAAACAGTTTTCATATTAGGATGGGATTATGAATATAGCCTATGGACGTATGGATATCTTTACAATTTAATACATGAGAAGATTATTATAGAAACATTATGTTCAAGAAAATCATAGTATATTACTTTTGTACAAGTGAAAATAAGAGAATTGTGTAAAGGGACCACTCACTCTAAACATATCTGTTGCATCCTTTCTGGTCTTTGATTGGGAAGCTTGTTTTAAACCTGATATTGGTTAGGAAAACTGAAATCCAAAATTAGTTAAAATTAGATATAAAAGAGATTAAAAGAGACCGAGAAAAGGGCTCATGGAGGAGTTAATTGGTAAGTTTAGGGCGAGTAGATGTATAACTGTTAAGAGCATACAGAAACTGCCTCTGCCACTTCCTAGCGGCAGGACTTTGGGTGAGTTACCCAACACCTCTCTCCTGGCCTCAATGTCCACATCTGTAAAATGGGTATAGTAGCACATCACACAAGGTTGTTTTGAGATTATGAATATAAATATTTATATCATTTATGACACATATCAGTTACAATTTTGAACTGACTTTCACTTTCCATAGACTTCTTTTTCCCTCCAACTAGATTTTAACTTGTTTGGCTGGGGATCAATGACTTTGGGTCAATGAAATGTTGCATGAATATTATGACTATACATGACAGATAAATTCCCCAAAGAGGCTGATTAGTGTATTCATAAGGAGGCAAACAAATGGATTCGGAGTTCAATTTACACTTCAATTGTGAAGGACATAATTTGTTAGCATCAGGTCTTTTGCCCTAACAGCAGGTTTTATAAAGAGAAAATACCGATTAACCTGAGGTCATTACTACAAAACACCAAACTGTCCCACATCTACTTGGGAAAATCACTCCCAATGTCCTTAATACTTTCATCATTGAACTAATGATGGGAAAAGACATGGGGAAACAACCACAGATCAGAAACGTGAATAGGCTCCCTTGTTGGTAGAATTATAGGTAATTTTTCCTTGTTGAAGACAATACATACATAATACATATATACATATTTACACACATACATAAAAATAAATGTTCAGCCATTCTTAATCTAAAATATCATGAGAATCACTCACAGACCATCTTAAACATTCAAACTCCTGCCTCCTATCCCAGAACTCCAAAGATTCACAAGTTAGAATTTCTGTGAATAAGTTTTTTTTGTTTTGTTTTGTTTTGTTTTGTTTTGTTTTGCAGTACGCGGGCCTCTCACTGTTGTGGCCTTTCCCGGTGCGGAGCACAGGCTCCAGATGCGCTGGCTCAGCGGCCATGGTTCACGAGCCCAGCCTCTTTGAGGCATGTGGGATCTTCCCAGACTGGGGCACGAACCCGTGTCCCCTGCATCGGCAGGCAGACTCTCAACCACTGCGCCACCAGGGAAGCCCCTGTGAATAAGTATTTTTAAACAGACATTCAAATGATTGAAAGGGTCAGCCAGGATGGACTATCACTGGATCCATGCGGGATGTCTTCCTTTGCTCTGAGTAACGAGCTCCAACAACCCAGACCTGGATGGAAGATTTGTTTTCCCTCCCCAAAAGGAACCAGTCGGGAACTCTTCTGGGAAGGAAATTTAAATCAGTGATTCTCAACCTAAACTGTATCAGAATCTCTGGGGAAGTCTTTGCAAAACACAGTCACCCAGGTCCTATCTCCTGCAATTCTGACTCCATTGTTCTGGGATGGTACCCTGAGCATTAATTGAAAAAAATTCGAATGTGATTCTAAAACACAGCTGGGTTTGAGAGCTACTGATTTTAAAAAGTATTAGTTCCTAGGGCTGCTATAGCAAAGTACCATAGACTGGGTGGATTAAACAACAGATTTTGTTTTCTCACATTTCTGGAGGCTGGGAAGTACAAAATTAAAGTGTCAGCAGGGTTGGTTTCTTTGGAAGCCTCTCTCCTTGGCTTGTAGATGGCCATCTTTTCCTTGCATCTTCACATTGTCTCCCCACTGTGTGTGTGTCTGTGTCTAAATTTCTTGTTTTTATAAAGATACCAGTCAGATTGCATTAGGGGCCATCCTACTGGCCTTATTTTAATTTAATCAGCCCTTTAAAGACAATCTCCAAATGCAGTCACATTCTGAGACACTGGAAATTAGAACTTCAACATACAAATTGGGGAGTGGGGCACAATTCAGAGCATAATAAACAGTTTTGAATTTTATTGTGTATTATCAAAATGACAGAACCTTTTCCTTCTAAGACAGAAGCCATTGAAAGGGAATAGTCATTACATTTCAATTCTGTGGTGTCTGCTAATTTCCTCGCAATGTATCTTTGAGAAAGGAGAGGGCATGTTCATTGACAGCTGCCACAATCAAGTATCCTGAGCATTCTTATCTGACTTCTGTGAAACCGAGCCATCCATTCATAAACACGTGTGCTTCTAAGAAAGTAATATAACCTATATTCTGCATTGTTTTGTCCAATAATATTCATTAGCATCCTTAAAGTATTTTTCATCTTGGGAACCTGGTGGACATTTCCCCCTTTGTCTGAGATAAACTCTAACAATTATCTATGTTTCATTCTTTCTTCTGACACAATTTTTATTATATTTCTTTATCAAATTTTCAGTGTAGCATTCACTCTATGGAGGACCCTAGTTCAAGCCTTTTTACAAATAGATTAGCTCACATTGTAAACTCCACACTGTACATGCAGAGCTAGGAATGAAAATATGGAATCAACTGTTTGATAGAAAAAAAAAAAAGTCAGCCTTTGAATCAGAAGTTTAAGCTCTAGCTCTGTCACTTAAGCTTCATGACACATAGAAAATAATGTCACACCAAAAAGTCAGTTTCCTCACTAACTCACTTTGTAAATTACAAAAGAATACATGACTTGAAGGACATTGTTATCACCTCTTCCTCTTCTTCCTCATCCTCCCATTCTTTCTAATTTCTTTTTCTTCTCCTCATTATTCTTTCTTTCTTCTTGTTATTATTGTAACCCCACCACCAACAGCTTGACACTTTGGAACAAGGAATTGAGAGAGAAGAACTCATTAAGAAATAGTTATCTTCCTACATACAATGAACTGTTTTCTTGCAAAAGCCCTTCAGGAAATAGCTCAAAAGAGAAATGTTTTAGAACAAAAATAAAATACATGCTTCCTGCTAGACTGGCCTTGGCGACTTGAAATATTAACTGGACAATTCTCATGTGTAAGAGACCACATGGCTGTTCATCTTTGGTTTTCTACTTCTGTTTGTAGGACCAAGTCAAGGGCTTAAATCACATACTGGCAACAATTCAAAAGATTCCAGGACAACCTGAACATTTCTATAAAAGCAAAATTTAAAAACAAAAAAAACAAAAAAAAACATGTTGCGTTAAGTTGTTAGAACGAAACACATATGCCAGGAATTTTTTCAGTAGCTCTGTAAGCATTTGACAATACAGTGTGGCATGCACTTGGGGACTTTAGGCTACTGATGTCCCATTGCTGCTCCCAAACAGGCATGCTAAATTTGGAAAGCTTATTTTTAGAAACAATGTACTAGGGAGAGCCTCTCCTCTCTCAAAAGACTGGTTTGCTGAGTTGATTTTTCTCTCACTGATTTAGGAGATTTCAGAATTATATTTCCAGGTTTGAAAACATAAGCTCATATAAATGTACAAGACCTGAAAATATTCCTTGACAAACCCTCTTAAATAGTTATGTTTACAATTACAATAGAATCAAAACAGAAATATAAGAGGAATCAACTTTTGGCATGTCTATCAACTTGTGTTTGCCCATCACCGTAGAGTTTTCAAAGTGCTTATGTATATCACACACTATTTCATTTGTGCTTAGAAACGTTTCTTGGAAATAGAAAGAAGGGAAGCCTTACCTTCGTTTTAGAGGATGCTGAAGCTCCAACACCTCAGCTCAAATATCTCAGCTACTAGGTAGCACGGAAAAAATCGGACACTATAAAGATGTGCTTTGGGGTTCATGATAATTACCTGCCAAGCTTCATCAGAGAAGGAGGACACATCCTGCTTTTGGGTTCAGTAGTGTGAAAATATGGCCTCTCTGGGTACCAGAGCAGCAGGCAGATATAAACACATTAAATGCAGGCAGTTGCATACAGTGCAAGAGCTTGACCAAGGTCATGTCTTGATTCCCTTTGCCATCCATCAGCTTTGCAGGAAAATTTCTGTGTCTGTGCCTGACCGCTGCTTTGTAAAGTGCATTAAGTCTACATTTGCCAAGTAATGTTTAAGTTTCTTCAATGCAGAGACTGTATGGATACATCTGTTTTATGTATGTATGTAGGTATGCATGTATTATTGGTGGTGTTGCACATAGCAATCTGAATGCCACAGGTGCTCAAATATACTTCCTAAGTGTTGCATCTCAAAAGAAAGCTAACCATTTATTTCAGGGCTTCAATACCTCACAGAATGTCTCATGAAAGAGATGCACTATTTTTCAAAACATATCAGGTCTAAAGTAAGCCCTGGCTCATGAATGTGCTGGCAGAAGGTGGGCAGCTGAAAGTAAAATTAAGTCTCTGAGGGATCTTTCTAGAGTTCACTGAAGTAACTTTCATGCCCAGGAAATTGATGAGGTCCTGGATAAAATACATCCCTAGGAGTTTCCTGGTCTACAGTGGCTGGATCTAGAATTATTCAGTTGTTACTATTTACATTTTAAATCCTAATGGAGCTCCACCTGGGTCTGTACATTAGTTAAGGGACAGAAAGAGAAAACTGTTTTATGGTGGTTTAAAACAGACTCCCCTAATGGGCATTTGAGATGCCATTTTGAGTTTTAAATCAGCTGGACAGACAGCAGATCCTCTGGGTTCTGATAGGGACCAATGAAATCAATCAAGCAGCTAAACACTGATATTAAAGGCCGGTGGCACCCACTGTGAAGTTTCCATTGGTCATATTCATACTTCCCGATTTGGGGGTCAGCTATAATTCACAGTCAGTGCTAAAATGCTTGAAGAAGTATTTATTATCTTCCAGACACAATTTATTGCTTTTGATTATTCATTTTTCATTACTATGGGAAAGCAAGATTAAATTGTTTCAGAACTGACTGCTTATATTAATCTTTCAAACACATGCTCCATGTAAAACTCTCTGTCAGGGAAACAGATATAATTCCTGCCGCCAAAACAGCCATA
>NW_006775074.1:2622441-2624202 GCF_000442215.2 Lipotes vexillifer
CTGCCAAAACAGCCATAGATAAAAGTAAACAAACACGAAATAAAAATAATTCTAGAGTCCATTTGGAAGCTGGAGAACAGAAGCAGACAGAGAAGATAGAGGGTGACGGGTTCAGAGAACAGGGTGGGAGGGAAAAATGCTTGAGAGTGCATTTATTAGACCCAGCAAATTTATTCTATGAACATTTTAATTTCAACAGTCATTTAAATTAGCTCTTTATTTAACTGTGAAATTAGATTACTCCTCCGTCTCATGTGCAGTACGCTTATGAACTTAATAGACGACAAGGAGTGAGGCGGGAGTCACACGACATCTTTGAATCCAAACAAATTGCCTCTTGGCACTTGGAGAGATTGGGAACAACCACCTCACTTTACACAACAGGAACCTGAGACCCAGAAAGGTTAAGGGACATTCCTGAGGTCACACAGCTAGAGAACAGCAAAAGCAGAACTACAACCAACTTTCAGAGCAAGCCTATTCCATTAGACCACTCGGTTAACACGTAATCGGCTAGTTTGGGCATTTGAAATCACAATTATGACCATGCTTTTGGTAAAGTATTACTTTCCTTTCGACTTTCCCTCCTTATGGAAACTCTCCTTTGACACTGCATGGCATTCCGCTCCATCTCTAATTTCAGTTTCTTCAGTTGACACCCGTCCACCATGACCACTCATGCAATGGATGCAACTTAACACTCTAGTCTTTCTTCTTTATATGCTGAAGACTCTAATTACAAACACCTCTGTGCATCACTGCCCGAGAGCTTGTTATTCCAGCCACAGAAGTGCAAACCACCTGTGCAGGACAATCTGGAAGGGCCAGCATCCATGTCCCTGGGAGCAGTCCTCAAGCAGCAATGGTCCGAGAGCTGTGGACAGGGGCTGCCTTGGCCTCACCTGGGATAAAGCTAAGGTGTGTTACACATCGTTTCCCAGCGCTTTCCAGCAGGGCTGAGCTCCACTGGCCCAAAGTGCTCACTGGCTCCATGATACACCCTTTACTGGCTTCTTTCCCTTCCTGGCCTCACTTCCTTACCCCCTATTAATGTTGCCCAGGATCCCCCCTAATTAAGGGCTTGAATTCAAATCCTTGCCTCCAATTCTGCTTCTGGGGAAACCCATTATCCAAACACTATGCTGGATATCTCTAATTCTGCACTTCGACTTAGGCTGTTCTTTCCATCAGGAGACACCTCCTGTGCATAACCACCTTTTCCGAGTTACCCATCCCCAAGGCTCTGGGCCAGGCTCTGCCCTCCCAAACCTCCTTAGCCAATCAGCCAGGGAGACCGCCACCATCCGGAGAACTGTGCACCTCTCAGGAGCACAGGTCCCCTATGAAGATGTTTACATGTGTATTTACTTTGACTATAATCCACAGACTAAATCATGAGCTCCTGGGAGGCCAACACCCTGTCATGTTCATTCTCACCTCCACCAGAGCAACTGTGGTTCCATGTGGTAGGCTTTGCTCCACATTTGCTGAAAAAAGGTGAACTTTTTAGAAATGTCCCTAAATAAAACCATGTGTTTCTTCTTGAAGGATGCTTCCTTATGGAGTTATTTTTCTATCTTATGGGGAGATCTGGCTTTCACATTGTATAATAAACATACTAATAAGACACAATATATGAAAGAAAAGTGCTAAAATACTCTCAGTTCTGTTTTAGATCAGAGGTACTGGAGCCTGGAGCCTGCCTGTTGCAGAAAAAAAAAATTTAAATAGTCTTTTTTTTTTTTTTTTTTTTTTTTTTTT
>NW_006775074.1:2624212-2660362 GCF_000442215.2 Lipotes vexillifer
GGCCTTTCACTGTTGTGGCCTCTCCCGTTGCGGAGTACAGACTCCGGACGCGCAGGCCCAGCGGCCATGGCTCATGGGCCCAGCCACTCCGTGGCATGTGGGATCTTCCCGGAGCGGGGCACGAACCCACGTCCCCTGCATTGGCAGGTGGACTCTCAACCACTAGCGCCACCAGGGAAGCCCTAAATAGTCTTTTGTTTTGTTACTTTGAGACCATTTGTTAATGCTGATGAAACAAACGTTCCTGTAAGTGAAGGAATTTGGGCATCAGAGAATCCAATTATATGCAACATGAAATTGATGTGGAGATTCTTGATGCTATAACAAAGGAAGGCTCTCCCACAAGCAGCCATAGGCCAAAGTAAAGATTTGTGCCTCTATCAAAGTTTTTCCTCATATATGCAACCTGAACCAGATCTGGGCCCCTTGGTTTCCTGAAGTTGGTATGACAGCTTGATCATGGATCTGGTGGCTTAGCTGCCTTACAATCTATTATGCACACCAAAAGCCTGCAAGTCCCCAGCATCTCCTAAGTCCATTTCCCATAAACTTGGTGCCCCAAATTTATCTTGGGGGAAAAAACACCATCTAATCCAGGCGGATCAAACATTATAAGCAAAAACACGAGGACAACGTGGCCTTCTCTCAGTCCCTGCATTTCCTCTCCACTCCATTGGTCATGATCTTGAGTCAGGACGTGATTTCCCTCATCCCAGCAATAATATCCCAGCGAGCCTCGGAACCTCGCTTTGTATTTTTTAACTCAAATTGTGTTTTGGTTATAAAATTTAAAAATTCAAACAGTAGATAAAAACATGAAGAATAAAGAAAAAAATCACCTATATTCTAGAGATGGAGAATGCAGATGGCTGCAGAACAATGGGGAATGTATTTAATATGACAGAGCTGTGCTCTTAAAGATGGTTAAATAGTAAATTTTATCTTATGTATATTTTAATTCAATTAAAAAGTCACCCAAAGGTAACCACTATTAATATTTCAGTTTAAATCCCTTCCGGACTTTTATGAATGAAGGCATAGGCCATCATATATCCACATATATTTTTTATGAGATCATACCAACATAACATTTCATTACCTTCTAAATAATTGTAGCATTATTTTGGTAATCTTTGTTGATAAATAACATCATTTTTAATGACCAGATAACATTAAATTATATAGATTTGCCATCCTTTAACTAAGACCCCATTATTAGATATTTAGATTGTCAGTTTTTTGTTTAATAAATGTATTTTATTTATTTATTTTTGGCTGCGTTGGGTCTTCATTGCTGCGAGCGGGCTTTCTCTAGTTGCAGTGAGCAGGGGCTACTCTTCTTTGCTGTGCGTGGGCTTCTCATTGCGGTGGCTTCTCATGTTGCAGAGAACGGGCTCTAGAGCGCAGGCTCAGTAGTTGTGGCTCACGGGCTTAGTTGCTCTGCGGCACGTGGGATCTTCGCGGACCAGGGCTCAAACCCGTGTCCCCTGCATTGGCAGGTGGATTCTTAACCACTGCACCACCAGGGAAGTCCTAGGTTATTAGTTTTAAACCATCATCTCTGCATACTTTTCTAAAATCAGAATTGCCAGGCCAGAGGGAGAAACATTTGTAAGTTTTCAACATACACTATCAGAGTACAAGCTATAATTCCACTTTATCTAAAGAAAGCTTCCCTTCCTATCCATCCTCACCCAATTACTCTCCCTTAGCACAGGTCTAATCATATCTTGGTCTCTCTTTCTTACTGTCTGTCTGTCCGTTTCTCTCTCTCTCTCTTACACACACACACACACACACATACTAATGACTGAACTTTAAATTCCATGTTGGCATCCAAGACAGCCATGATCAGGTTTGAACTACTTTTTTAGAGTTTACATCTCGCTCTTACACTCATGCATTACACAGCAGAGCCAAGCTGGATTACTCCCAATGTTCCCATTAATACCCTCAATTCCCTCTCTCTGTGTCCATCTTTCCTGGAATATCCTCACCCACCACGAACACCTGTTGAAAATGTAATTTTGCAGCCCAGCTCAGTGTGGATTTGTTCCTGCCCTTCTCCATGCTCCACCATAATAATAGCTAATGTTTACTGAAATGCACTAACCAGGGGCTTATTTCATTTAACTTACAACAGCCCTGTGAGCTATATTGAAACAATTTCCCCTTTCATGCAGATGAGGACACTGAAGCTTGGAGAGGTTAAATAACTTGCTCAAGGTCACATAACTAATAAGAGGGAGAGCTGGATCCAAATCCAGTTTCTCTGCCTACAATTAATCACTGTGTAATTAACATGGGCAAAAACCATAATTCAAAAAAGAGTCATGTACCACAATGTTCATTGCAGCTCTATTTACAATACCAGGACATGGAAGCAACCTAAGTGTCCATCGACAGATGAATGGATAAAGATGTGGCACATACATACAATGGAATATTACTCAGCCATAAAAAGAAACAAGTTATTTGTAGTGAGGTGGATGGACCTAGAGACTGTCATACAGATAAGTCAGAAAGAGAAAAACAAATACCGTATGCTAACATATATATACATGAAATCTAAAAAAAAAAATGGTTCTGAAGGACCTAGGCACAGGACAGGAATAAAGTCACAGATGTAGAGAATGGACTTGAGGACACGGGGAGGGGAAAGGTAAGCTGGGATGAAGTGAGCGAGTGACATGGACATATTTACCAAATGTAAAATACATAGCTAGTAGGAAGCAGCCACATAGCACAGGGAGATCAGCTCAGTGCTTTGTGTCCACCTAGAGGGGTGGGAGAGGGAGGCTGGGAGGGAGGGAGATGCAAGAGAGAAGAGATATGGGAACATATGTATATGTATAACTGATTCACTTTGTTATATAGCAGAAACTAACACACCATTGTAAAGCAATTATACTCCAATAAAGATGTTTAAAACAAAAAAGAAAGAAAGAAACTGGAAACTCAGAGGCCAAAATGGAACCGATGGACCTCAAAGGCCAGAGCCATGTCTTGTTGGGTCCTTGCTCCAGGATCTGAGAAGCAGATTTTCATCTCTGTCCATAGGATAGGTAGTTCCTGATAGAACTAGGAACTGCGTTAGGAAGAGCCAGGTACCTGAAGTTATGCTAAGCTGGCAGACAGTGTCTTAACTCTGACAGATAGGAACCCATTCCTTCCAGAAAAGATTCCTGTCAAAGTAGAGTTAACTTTGGGTATCAAAGTACAGGGAAGGGTTTCCCTGGTGGTACAGTGATTGAGGGTCTGCCTGCCAATGCAGGGGACACGGGTTCGTGCCCCGGTCCGGGAAGATCCCACATGCCGCTGAGCTTGCGCGTCCGGAGCCTGTGCTCTGCAACGGGAGAGGCCACAACAGTGAGAGGCCCACGTACCGCAAAAAAAAAAAAAACTACAGGGAAGATAAAGAGCGCTTTACATCTGAGAATCCTCAGGGTGTGTCACAAATGAATGAAAGCATCATCAGAGGTACTTTATGCATTTGCAAGTTAGAAATCTGGGAGCTACTAGACCACAAAGATGATGTGAGGTCAGAAATGGTGTTCCATTCAACTTAAAGTCCCCAGCACTTACCACAGTACTGGACACAGAGCAGACAATGAAAATACAAAGAAAACAGGAAGGCAGAGAGAATCCCAAAGAATAAAGTCCTTAGGAGCTGTGTTATCACCTTTGGCTGTTTCTTGTGATTCTAACGCCAGTTACTATCAGTCACAGTATAGACACCGGGGAAGAGCTACCCACTGGGGAACCAAAATTTCATACATGAGAACAAAAATTTAGAGATTATTTGGGACAGCCATTAAAAAAAAATTAAAACAGCTTCATTTAACGAATCCTGGCATACATATATCAATACTAAGTAATGTGTACACTGCTAGAATTACATTATGTTTATCCAATTACCAGAACAATTCTGGGAAGCAGATGTGACATATTCATGCTACAGAGGATCAGAGGCACAAAAGGTCAAGCAGCTTGTGTCACACAGCTAATGAGTACGGGAGACTGATTTTAGGTCAAGATCTACCTGGCTCGAGAACCAGTGCTATGAACGAACATCAAAGACTCTAGAATGAGGCAAAGGTTCTACAACGGCAGATGCAGGAGAGATTCCAAGTCCCTAAATCCTACTTGGGTTCTCTCCCCATTGTATCATGATCACGAACTTCTAAAGTGATGACCTCAAGCTTGCCTGACCACGTTTTCCATAGAAACAAGGCAGTCTGAGGGTTGTTCAGACTAACTACTGATGACGATTCTATTCAACACAGATTTATTTTCAAGAGTGAAAAGAAGTACTTGGGCATGAGCCCGTATTGTGTTGGCTGTCAGCAGAAATGATGTAAATAAACCAGAACATGAGATTCTAAGAGAGCGACAGTCTCCCTTCATCCTCTTTCCTAAAAATCACGTGTGATGCACTGCCAGGGAGGAACGTGAGCATCCCCAACAAGAATTTCCACCGCAGCCCCACCTTGCTTTCCTGGCCTATGAGTTCTTCAAGTCCTGGACTCACCAGGCTCCCTTAATCCCTTGTGAGGTGAAACACTCCAAGACTGATAGTGCCTCTCACCTGGTCAGTATCCTCTGAAGCTTATCACTCTCAACCAGAGTTAACGGCTCCCTTGAAAAAGTAGCTTTTTGTTGCCATTTAGCAAGCAGCTCAGCCCTCCATGAAGGTACCCAAGGATGCTGAGGGTTGGTTCACCCCTGGCCAACCTCAGGATCCAGAGCACGCAGGGCCCAATAGGAAGGCTATAATCCTATATTCATAAGCAACTAGGAAGCTATCTTGTAAAGAAATCCAAACAAGGGAAAAGTTTCATTCACAAAGCAGTTCACTGCAGCATGATTTACAATAATAAAAAAGAGTTGGCAAGTATCTTGAAAGTCCAACAGGGAAGAACGCTAAATGACTTAAATATGATGTGCTCACGTGATGAAAGATGACGCTGACTACAAACATTATGCTTATAAAGGTACTTATTTTCATTGGAAAGTGTTCCCTTATTAAGTCACCTGACAAAAACACAAGACATAGAAGTATGTAAGCCATGCAATCTTACAGTTTTTTAAAAGTTCACAAAAAACAAGGTGGAAGGAAAATACTCAAACATTGATGATCCTACTACACTATGATCAGAGTTATCATTTTTCATTTCTGCTCCTTCTTCGTATTTCCTCAATAGCTTCCAAATGTCCTATAATTGGCAAACAATCCTTCTAAAACTCGGGAGAAAGCAAAACTTAACGCTATTCAGCACTACGTTGACTATTGGGTCAGCAAAGATGAAGGACAAGAGTTTCACTTGGATATTTTTCAATATGAAAATTTGCAGAATTCTCTCTCCTTCTTCAAAGATCCTAGTAAGACCAGCTTTCTGCTCAGGGTTTACCAGTTACTCTGTTGCAGCCAACTATAGGGCAAAGCTGCCTAATGGTTAGTTCCTGCCACTTCATGAGAATTAAAGCTTTCACAAATTCTCTGGCACTTCAGAGCCCTCACAGTTTATCTTGGAGCAAGAGAAGTGACAAGTTGTTGACTACTTATAAAGAAATTTTCATAGCAGTTTCTATAGGATAAACAGTGTGTCCCAAGCAGCCACGCTATTCAGGAATAGTCTTCTCCAAACATTTCATAAAAAAATTTTGTAAGATATAAAGCAGCTTTAAATACGAAGTTACATATAACTCACACTTAGGTAAAAGGTGATCTAAACCACGAAAGTGAGATGTTAAACCTTTTTTAAAAAATTATTTTAAGAAGTCACAAGGTCAAATTGGAAATATTCAATAACTTCATTGCCAATAACTATGAATAAAGGTAAACAGCACAACAAAAATCCCGATAAATTGTCCAGCCTCAGCAGAGCCTTGGGGCACTAAAGAAAGCTTTGTAGCTATGTTCATCCACCATCTGTCCTTCTTAAGTAAGTGGGGTGTGCTGGATAATTTTCCATGACAACTCGGCTAGACTATGATGCCCAGTTGTGTGGTCAAACACCAGTCTAGATGTTGCTGTGTAGGTATTTTTTATGTGATAAACAGTTAAGTCAAGAGACTTTGAGTCAAGCAGATTACCCTCCAGAATGTGTGTGGGCCTCATCCAATCAGCTGAAGATCTTACAAGCAAAGACTGAGGTTTCCCAAGGAAGAAGGAATTCTCCTCAAGTCTGCACCATGAAAACCCTGCCTGAGCTCCCAGCCTGCTGTCCTGCAGCAGCATTTGGACTCAGGACTGAAGCATCAACTTTTAGCTGAGTAGCCAGCCAGCTGCTGGCCTGCCTTACGCATTTCCAACTTGCCAGTCCCCAAAAGCACGTAAGCCAATTCCTTAAAATCAATCTCAATATCCTCCCCGTCCTCTCTCCCTCTCTGTCTCTCCCCCTCTGTACAGAGATAGATGGATCTAGATGTATATAGATCTATATATCCCATTGGTTCTGTTCCTCTGGAGAACTCTAATACAGGCAGAGTGACAATATTTCTTAATTAGCTTGAGGCAGTCCCAGTTTACACCTGTTGTGGTCTAATTAAGAGCTACCCCTTTCCCTCTGAAATGTGTCCTGGCTGGGATGAGAAATCACATGATCTCTTTACACAAAGAGCTAAAGACAGATTTATGATATTCCTAAGTAATAAGCTCTTTTCACTTACAATGTTGTGTTTCAAATTTCTCGGTGACCCACAATAAGAAATATATTTTCTGTCACAAAACAGAACTGACCCTTATGATGTGCGATGCAATGTGCTACTTTATCTTTTATAATGTGTCATTTCAAATGCTCTCTGCCACCCACTAACTTTATTGCATGATCCATGGATGGGATCGTAACTCAGATTGAAAAGCACTGACTTGGATGAATTCAGGGCTGGCTGACATGCAGTGTTCCTAATTGCCTCAGGACACACTGGGGACAGGGAAGGAAGAAGGGCGAGGCCCATGTATCAGAGATTTTACTTTGTCTATACTCCATCCAGTCTTCAGTATCACTTCTCCTAAATATAAATGAAGCAATAGTAAATAGAAACCCGTCAACCAGGAATATGATTCTGGAGTGTTTTCCTTGAGTGCATCTCTAGTTTCTTGTGACTCCTACACACAGAGAACAGGAAAACTGAATCCATTCTACTGGGTTATGCTGCCTCTTGGTTCCCTCTCCTCCAACTCAGTTAATTTCCCTTGCAGGAGGGCCCATAATGTCCAGATCCCATCTGTGGCCATTCAGTAAATATCTACTGACTGCCTGCCAGGCACAGGGCAGGCAGGGTTTCCTCTGCCACCAAGTTCCAACAGCTCTCAGCAGCCATAATCCCAGGTGTGTTTCAGGCTCCATGGCCCAGCTTCAGTCTCCTTTCAGCCTTTTGTCTCCCTCACCACACACCTTTCCATGCCCAATGCAAACACACTTATCCATACATGTACCCTGGCCCCAGCATCCTGCCCAGGCCTCTGGTCAAGCACGCTTCTCCCCCACCCCGTGTACCCTACCAAGTTTCTTCTTTTCAAAGCCATTTCAGACTCCATTCCTTCTTCTTAAAACTATTACTGTTTGCAGATGACATGATGCTACACATAAAAAATCCTAACAATGCTACCAGAAAACTACTAGAGCTCATCAATGAATTCAGTAAAGTTCCTGGATACAAAATTAATATACGGGAATCTCTCACATTCCTATACAGTAACAATGAAATATCAGAATGAGAAATTAAGGAAACAATCTCATTTACCGTCTCGTCAAAAAGAAAAAAATACCTAGGAATAAACCTACCTAAGGAGACAAAAGACCTTACTCCAAAAACTGTAAGACACTGATGAAAGAAACTGATGACAACACAAATGGAAAGATATACTGTGTTCTTCGATTGAAAGAATCAATATTGTTAGAATGACCATACTACACAGGGCAATGTACAGAGTCAATGCAATTCCTATCAAATGGCATTTGTTACAGAACTAGAACAAAAAATTATAAAATGTGTATGGAAACACAGACTCCATCCCCTTGACATGGCGTTCCAGCTTCTGCCAGTGACTGAACAAGCCCCACAGATTCAAGATGGAATCTGTCTCAAGCGAGAGGGGCCCAAGTTTAACACAAGCACTTTCCCAGAAAAAATTGCCCTCAGGAACTGAAAAACTGAAGGGGGATCAAAGAAGCACAAGCCAGAGACAAGGGAAGGAATGGGATTGGAAGAGTCAGGCAAAGGGGGCAGAACGGCATGGTCTAGTTCAAGCATGAACGGGTCAGGACTCAAACAAAGGAGGAAATATTGTGGAAGCAGCTACAAAAGAGAACTAGGTATCTCTCTTTTATTTATTTATTTTGTTGCTCCGGGTCTCTTTTTTTTTTTTTTTTTTGCGGTATGTGGGCCTCTCACTGTTGTGGCCTCTCCCATTGTGGAGCACAGGCTCCGGACGAGCAGGCTCAGCGGCCATGGCTCACGGGCCCAGCCGCTCCACGGCATGTGGGATCTTCCCAGACCGGGGCACGAACCCGTATCCCCTGCATCGGCAGGCGGACTCTCAACCACTGCGCCACCAGGGAAGCCCGCTCCGGGTCTCTTAGTTGCGGCAGGCAGGCTCCTTAGTTGCAGGAGGCAGGCTCCTTAGTTGTGGCATGTGTACTCTTAGTTGCGGCATGAACGTGGGATCTAGTTCTCTGAGCAGGGATCGAACCCAGGGCCCCCTGCATTGGGAGCGTGGAGTCTTAACCATTGTGCCACCAGGGAAGTCCCACTAGATGTCTCTTGATGGCAGAATCAATCACATTTGACAAGCTAGGCCAAGGAACAGGTGACAGAAAGGTGGCAAAGACACAAAGCAGAGCTCAAAACTTTGTTCTGCTACATTGACTGGTGGACCCAGATGAAGGTCACCTCACTATCTCAATCTGCATTTGTCAGTATCTGCATTTGTCAAAAAGGGAGGAAAGAACAGCAGTTTATGGACAAGAGAGGCTACAATGAAGCAAGTGAAGGCTTAGCTTGCTGACCTCGGTCTACCTGGGGCTCAGTGAATATTTGTCCCCTTTCCTGGCAGTCAGTACCCCCTCATAAATGAAAAGTTGCCTCTGGCTCCAGTCTCCAAGACTACAAAGGCACAAGAAGATATGGCCAAGAGAAAAGGGAAATATATCTTTAATATTTTGAGACTGACTGTCGCTCAATAAAATGAAAAAATTTTAAGCAAAAGACAGTATTTCAGAAAGCTTCCTCTTCAAGTCTGTTTAGAGACAAAAATTTAAGATCTCCAAAAGTTGCTGAGGCAAATTCCATAAACCCATGTAAGCACACAATTGCTCAATTACCATACACAAGGTCACTTGCCAATAAAACACGAGGAAGATATAAAAATAATGCAGATGCCTTATGCAGGTCTAGATGGCTTCAGCAACAGATTGAAAGATACTCAACAGAGAATAAAACACCAAACTGAAACTTATTGATAGAAGACCAGACATCTTTTCTAATTAATTTTGCAGACAAGAGCTGAATGAATGAAAACTGAATCATATCTTCTTATCTAAAATGCATAAAATGAATTTTTTTTAATGCCTAGGTTCTCAGCAATAAGAGACTATTAAATAGCAAGGCAGAAAAATTAATGTAATTAAATTCAAAGTGATATTCAGATTACATTAAAAGTGAAATTCGACTGAAACAAAAACCAAAGAATTATTCTTCAAGATATATTCAGATAAAATCATCTTATCCAAACCTCAAAGAATGCTCTGTTCATTCTTTTGAAAGACACACTTCTATTGAGTTATGCAATATCAACGGGCAGGAAAATTATCTGAGATAGGAAAACATTAGTTAATGGAAAAACGAGAAAGTTAATAAACAAAATCAAACTGGGTATTTTATAAGCACTGCTGAAAATACAATTCATAGAAGTAAAATACCATTGTTATGATGGAGCATAATAAACCGATTACTTGTCTTAAAGGTTATGTGTGATAGAAATCATTTAAATCAACTGACTTACTGTTTCTTACCAATTTGATAAAAAGGGAAAATAGTGTTAAAAGGAAATCAAGCGCAACTTTGGGAGCTTAAAAACAAGTCACCTGGGTTTCTAAGTGCACTTTAATCTGTATATTTTCCCCTTGCTTTAAAAAAAAAGAAAGACAGGAAAGATTTACTGAGTAAAGCTGCAAAAGTCCTGGAATTTGTAGAATTTAAATAATTAGTAAGCATTTAGTTATGATGGGTATTCTCTCTGCCCTCCAAGCCCCATCAGAGTGGAGAGGTTGATCAGTGCTTACGCGAGCCAGGTCTTCTAAAACTGTTGAATCCTTTGGAACCAGAACTTGGATGTGAAATCCTGCTCAATATAAAATTGGGTGGGATATGAGAACAGGGGCTCTCGGATGTCTCCATGAATGAACGCTGAGTGAAGCTATCTATGTGCAATCTTGTTTCACCCCTTCCACCACTGCATCCTTTATGAGTGGTCAAAAAAAGATTCACTTTTGGGAAAGCAGAAACCATAATGTAATGACTTATTTAAAAGACCTCTTCCTATTTTTACTGGAGTATAGTTGATTTACAATGTTGTGGTAGTTTCAGGTGTACAGCCAAGTGATTCAGTTATACATATACATATATATGTATATATATATATATATATATATATATACATATATTCTTATTCAGATTCTTTTCCCTTATAGGTTATTACAAGATACTGAGTATAGTTCCCTGTGTTATAGAGTAGATCCTTGTCGGTTATCTATTTTATATATAGTAGTGCATATGTTAACCTAAGACACCTCCATTTTACAAATTATAATTATCAGCTAAATTGCCCTAATAAATATTAAGCATCAATAATACCCCCAAGGCAGGGTTCTACAAACTTGCTCTGTAAAGTGTCAAATAGTAAATACTTTAAGCTTTGTAGATTTGGACGGTTTCTGTGGCAACTATTCAACTCTGCCATTGTATGGCAAAAGCTGTGTCCCATTAAAACTTAAGAAAATCAGGTGGCCAGCCTGCAGGCTAGGCTATGCTGACCCCTGCTCCTAAAATCAACTACAGAAATGACAATGGGCTTAAATTCTAAATGGGGGAGACCTTCAAGATGGCAGAGGAGTAGAAGTGGAGATCACCTTTCTCCCCACAAATACATCAAAAATACATTTACATGTGTAAAAATTCCTACAGAACACCCACTGAACGCTGGCAGGAGACCTCAGACTTCCCAACAGGCAAGAAACTCCCCACGTACCTGACTGTGTGGCTGACAGGGTCTTGGTACTCTGGCCGGGTGTCACACCTAAGCCTCTGAGGTGGGGGAGCCGAGTTCAGGACATTGGTACACCAGAGACTTCCCGGCTCCACGTGATATCAATCAGTGAGAGTTCTCCCAAAGATCTCTCTCTAAACCCTAAGACCCAGCTGCACTCAATGACAGGCAAGTTACAGCGCTGGACACCCCATGCCAACCAACTAGCAAGACAGGAACACAACCCCACCCATACCAAACAGGCTACCTAAAATCATAATAAGTTCACAGACACCACAAAACCCACCATTGGAGACAGTCCTACCCACCAGAGAGACAAGATGCAGCCTCATCCCTAGAACACAGGCACCAGTCCCCTCCACCAGGAAGCCTACAAAACCCACTGAACCAACCTAAGCCACGGGGGGCAGACACCAAAAAAAAACGGGAATTACGAACCTGCAACCTGTGAAAAGGAGACACAAACACAGTAAGTTAAGCAAAATAAGAAGACAGAGAAATACACAGCAGGTGAAGGAGCAAAGTAAAAACCCAGCAGACCAAACAAATGAAGAGGAAATAGGCACTCTACCTGAAAAAGAATTCAGAGTAATAAGAGTAAAAATGATCCAAAATCTTAGAAACAGAATGGAGAAAATACAAGAAATGTTTAACAAGGACCTAGAAGAAGTAAAGAGCAAACAAACAATGATGAACAAAATAAATGAAACGAAAAATTCTCTATAAGGAATCAATAGCAGAATAACTGAGGCAGAAGAAGGGATAAGTGACCTGGAAGATAAAATAGTGGAAAAAACTACAACAGAGCAGAATAAAGAAAGAAGAATGAAAAGGATTGAGGACAGTCTCAGAGACCTCTGGGACAACATTAAATGCACCAACATTCGAATTATAGGGGTTCCTGAAGAAGAAGAGAAAATAAAAGGGACTGAGAAAATATCTGAAGAGATTATAGTTGAAAACTTCCCTAATATGGGAAAGGAAATAGTAAATCAAGTCCACAAACTGCAGAGAGTCCCATACAGGATAAATCCAAGGAGAAAAATGCCAAGACACATAATAATCAAACTATCAAAAACTAAATACAAAGAAAACATAGTAAAAGCAGCAAGGGAAAAGCAAAAAATAACATACAAGGGAATCCCCATAAGATTAACAGTTGATCTTTCATTACAAAATCTCCAGGCCAGAAGGGAGTGGCAGGACATGTTTAAGTGATGAAAGGGAAAAACATACAACCAAGATTACTCTATGCAGAAAGTACCTCATTCAGATTCAATGGAGAAATTAAAATCTTTACAGACAAGGAAAAGGTAAGAGAATTCAGCACCACCAAACCAGTTTTACAACAAATGCTAAAGGAACTTCTCTAGGCAGGAAACACAAGAGAAGGAAAAGAACTAAAAAAACAAACCCCTCAAAATTAAGAAACTGATAATAGGAACATACATATCAATAATTACCTTAAAAGTAAATGAGTTAAATGCTCCAAACAAAAGAAACAGACTGGCTGGATGGATACAAAAACAAGACCCATATATATGCTGTCTACAAGAGACCCACTTCAGACCTAGGGACACATACAGACTGAAAGTGAGGGGATGGAAAAAGATATTCCATGCAAATGGAAATCAAAGGAAAGCTGGAGTAGCAATTCTCATATCAGACAAAATAGACTTTAAAATAAAGACTATTACAAGAAACAAAGAAGGACACTACATAATGATCAAGGGATCAATCCAAGAAGAAGATTTATAAATTGTAAATATTTATGCATCCAACATAGGAACACCTCAATACATAAGGCAATTGCTAACAGACACAAAAGGGGAAATTGCAGTAACACCTCACTTTCACCAATGGACAGATAATCCAAATGAAAATAAATAAGGAAATACAAGCTTTAATTGATACATGAAACAAGAGAGACTATTGATATTTATAGGACATTCCATCCCAAAATAACAGAATACACTTTCTTCTCAAGTGCTCATGGAACAATTTCCAGGATAGATCATATCCTGGGTCACTAAACAAGCCCTGGTAAATTCAAGCAAATTGAAAACATATTAAGTATCTTTCTCGACCACAACGCTGTGAGACTAGATATCAATTACAGGGAAAAAATGTAAAAAATACAAACACATAGAGGCTAAACAATACACTACTAAATAACCAAGAAATCACTGAAGAAATAAAAGAGGAAATCAAAAAATACCTAGAAACAAATGAAAATGAAAACACGACGACCAAACACGTATGGGATGCAGCAAAAGCAGTTCTAAGAGGGAAGTTTATAGCAATTCAAGAAACAAGAAATATCTCAAATAAACAACCTAACCTTACACCTAAAGCAATTAGAGAAAGATGAACAAAACAAACCCAAAGTTAGCAGAAGGAAAGAAATTATAAAGATCAGATCACAAATAAATGAAGAAGAAATAAAGGAAATGATCGCAAAGATTAATAAAATTAAAAGCTGGTTCATTGACAAGATAAACAAAATTGATAAACCATTAGCCAGACTCATCAAGAGAAAAAGGGAGAAGACTCAAATCAAAGGAATTAGAAATGAAAAAGAAGTAACAACTGACACTGCAGAAATACAAAAGATCATGAGAGATTACTATAGGCAACTATATGCCACTAAAAAGGACAACCTGGAAGAAATGGACAAATTCTTAGAAAATCACAATCTTCCGAGACTGAACCAGGAAAAAATAGGAAATATAAAGAAACCTATCACAATCCCTGAAATTGAACCTGTGATTAAAAATCTTCCAACAAACAAAAGCCCAGGACCAGATGGCTTCACAGGCGAATTCTATCAAACATTTAGAGAAGAGTTAACACCTATCCTTCTCAAACTCTTCCAAAATATAGCAGAGGGAGGAAAACTACCAAACTCATTCTATGAGGCCACCATCACCCTGATACCAAAAGGAGACAACAATGTCACAAAATGGAAACTACAGGCCAATATCACTGATGAACATAGATGCAAAAATCCTCAACAAAATACTAGCAAACAGAATCCAACAGCACATTAAAAGTATCATACACAATGATCAAATGGGGTTTAGCCCAGGGATGCAAGGATTCTTCAATATACACAAATAATGTGATACACCATATTAACAAACTGAAGGATAAAAACCATATGATAATCTCAATAGATGCAGAGAAAACTTTCAGCAAAATTCAGCACCCATTTATGAAAAAAACACTCTAGAAAGTAGGCATAGAGGGAACTTACCTCAACATAATAAAGGACATGTATGAGAAATCCACAGCCAACATCATTCTCAATGGTGAAAAACTGAAACGATTTCCACTAAGATCAGGAACAAGACAAGGTTGCCCACTTTCAGAACTATCATTCAACATAATTTTGGAAGTTGTAGCCACAACAATCAGAGAAGAAAAGGCAATAAAAGGAATCCAAATCAGAAAAGAAGAAGTAAAACTGTCACTGTTTGCAGATGACAGGATACTATACATAGAGAATCCTAAAGATGCTACCAGAAAACTACTAGAGCTAATCAATGAATTTGGTAAAGTAGCAGGATACAAAATTAATGCACAGAAATCTCTTGCATTCCTATACACTAATGATGAAAAACCTGAAAGTAAAATCAAGAAAACACTCCCATTTACCACTGCAACAAAAAAAAGAATAAAATACCTACGAATAAATCTACCTAAAGGGACAAAAGACCTGTATGCAGAAAACTATAAGAAACTGATGAAAGAAATTAAAGACGATACAAACAGATGGAGAAATATAGTATGTTCTTAGATTGAAAGAATCAACATTGTGAAAATGACTATACTACCCAAAGCAATCTACAGATTCATTGCAATCCCTATCAAGCTACCAATGCCATTTTTCACAGAGCTAGAACAAAAAATTTCACAGTTTCTATGGAAACACAAAAGACCCCATATAGCCAAGGCAGTCTTGAGAAAGGAAAATGTAGCTGGAGGAATCAGGCTCCTTGACTTCAAACTATACTACAAAGCTACAGTAATCAGGACAGTATGGTACTGGCACAAAAACAGAAATACAGATCAACGGAACAGGATAGAAAGCCCAGAGATAAACCCACGCACATATTGTCACCTTATCTTTGATAAAGGAGGCAAGAATATACAATGGAGAAAAGACAGCCTCTTCAATAAGTGGTGCTGGGAAAACTGGACAGCTACATGTAAAAGAGTGAATTAGAACACTCCCTAACACTGTATACAAAAATAAACTCAAAATGGATTAAAGACCTAAATGTAAGACTAGACACTATAAAACTTAGAGGAAAACACAGGCAGAACACTCTATGACATAAATCACAGCAAGATCCTGTTTGACCCACCTCCTAGAGAAATGGAAATAAAAACAAAAATAAGCAAATGGGACCTAATGAAACTTAAAACCTTTTGCACAGTAAAGGAAACCATAAACAAGACCAAAAGACAACCTTCAGAATGGGAGAAAATGTTTGCAAATGAAGCAACTGACAAACGATTAATCTCCAAAATTTACAAGCAGCTCATGCAGCTCAATATCAAAAAAACAAACAACCCAATCCAAAAATGGGCAGAAGACCTAACTAGACATTTCTCCAAAGAAGATATACAGATTGCCAACAAACATATGAAGGATGCTCAATATGACTAATCATTAGAGAAATGCTAATCAAAACTACAGTGAGGTATCACCTCACACTGGTCAGAATGGCCATCATCAAAAAATCTACAAACAATAAATGCTGGAGAGGGTGTGGAAAAAAGGGAATCCTCTTGCACTGTTGGTGGGAATGTAAATTGATACATCCACTATGGAGGACAGTATGGAGGTTCCTTAAAAAACTAAAAATAGAAGTACCATATGACCAAGCAATCCCACTACTGGGCATATACCCTGTGAAAACCATAATTCAAAAAGAGTCATGTACCTCAATGTTCACTGCAGCTCTATTTACAATAGCCAGGCCATGGAAGCAACTTAAGTGTCCATTGACAGATGAATGAATAAAGAAGATGTGGCACATATATACAATGGAATATTACTCAGCCATAAAAAGAAATGAAATTAAGTTATTTGTAGTGAGCTGGATGGACCTAGAGACTGTCATACAGAGTGAAGTAAGTCAGAAAGAGAAAAACCGAATACCGTATGCTAACACATATATATATATGGAATCTAAAAAAAATAAATAAATGGTTCTGAAGAACCTCGGGCCAGGACAGGAATAAAGACGCAGATGTAGAGAATGGACTTGAGGACACGGGACGGGGGGGAAGGGTAAGCTGGGACAACGTGAGAGAGTGGCACTGACATACATACACTAACAAATTTAAAATAGCTAGCTAGTGGGAAGCAGCCACATAGCACAGGGAGATCAGCTCGGTGCTTTGTGACCAGCTAGAGGGGTGGGATAGGGAGGGTGGGAGGGAGATGCAAGAGGGAGGGGATATGGGGATATATGTATAGGTGTAGCTGATTCACTTTGTTATACAGCAGAACTAACACACCATTGTAAATCAATTATTCTCAAATAAAGATGTTTAAAAAATATATCTAAATGAACTTTCCAAGTTTCTCCTGCCTGTGACATCCTTAAAGGAATGATCTTTATATTAAACAAGTTTCCCACATTCCTTTAGGACTGTAAGAGGTTATCCTTGAAAGGTGGCAAGTATCCCTTTAGTCAACTTGTGATTTTGTTATTTAGCCAGAGGGATGGCATTAAGTCTTTCAAATAAATTACAAAGAGTACACCTGAAATTGACTTTGCTGGCTCCAGATTGTCACTTATCTCATTTAAGACCAGTCAGGGGTCCTGGCTTTAGTGATGGGTATGCAGTTGAAATGAACAAGTATACAAGAGTGACACCAGTCATAAATATAAAGCATTAGAAAGGTAGAAAGTGAAATTCAAAACTCCTCAGTTACCTTGCTAATCCAATCATGGAGATAAGCACTAACCCAACACACCTAGGGATTAAAGAAATCAGAGGTCTTAAAGAAATGTAATATAATCCTCCTATCTCTGCTTTATGTTGTATGATTTATCTTCATGGGGATCTTCAGTTTTTTCAAGCCCTAAACTTTCTGCTTCAGGCACCCTTTATAATGGGATTAACAAAAACTAGGCCCCATGAATTTCCTGGATCTTTGTAGGTCAATATAAATACCCATCACCTGCAACCTGTACAAGGTTTTCCTGGACGTCAGCTCAATTTAGAAATGTGGAGGTCCCTTAAACCACTGTTAAGAATGCTACACAGAAATGAACACAGCATACCACCATGAAACATAAAATTTGACAGCAACAGAAATGTTGTGTTCATGAAACCTGTTTTATCACCTAAAGAAAATAAAATCGAGAAGTCATAATAATGGTTCTGGAGAGTTTCTATAGAGATCACTAATACATTTAATATAGAATATGAACTGGGGGTAGGGGAGCAGGAAGCCTGCACTAAAGGTTTTTTAGATCCAGTAAGTCAGAAGCCTGGTGGGGAGGCGGACAGGGAAAGGTCAAAGCTTCTTCTGAACACTCCTTTGCTTTGCTGATAATTTCTAAAAGCTACATTGATGTTTGACCAGGAGGTCCAGATATTATAAAAATTACTCCAGGCCTAGTGATTTCCTAAAAGCTACAATAGGTACATCTATGTTTTGCAAAGTCTGAAAGCACTCTGAGGGCAGTGGTTCTAATATCTCTCTTAGTGTCATGTACTACAAAGGCAACTTCCAGCAAAGTTATATCAATTAAAAAAAAAAGAAACAGAATAGAATTTTGATTTGATAAAGAACTCAAACAAATTCCCTAAGCAAACTACATTTTGCATCTGTTACTGTGGGCATGGATGAGCCCTCTTGGCTGGAGTGGTCCCCAGAGCAGCAGTGTCAATAAGCCCTTCAAATGCTTCCTGGGGACCTGCAGGCACAGCGAGGCAGATGTGCTCTAAGTTGCATCTTTACCAAAGGTGCTCATCGCCTTCTAATGACGCCTGGAGGGTGACAGCAAGGATCTCAGCAAGGCACCAAATCTGACAGCTGCCTGGTTGTGCTATAATGGAAAAGTTTTTCTCTTTTATGGAGAGAGAAATGTTGTTTAACACTTTCACTGAAGTTTGTTGTTGTTGTTATAATTATTCCTAAATATTATTTTTT
Organism: Lipotes vexillifer; assembly: GCF_000442215.2. Classification (NCBI taxonomy): domain Eukaryota; kingdom Metazoa; phylum Chordata; class Mammalia; order Artiodactyla; family Lipotidae; genus Lipotes; species Lipotes vexillifer. Next base: position 2,642,665 of record NW_006775074.1, read on the forward strand.
AAAATAATTTCTTCTCTAGCCTAGTAAAAGCTGGCTTCTTCAGGGTATGAGGTTATCACTACATAAAATACATTTACTAAGTGAAAGATTTACTAAGTGTAGCTGCAGAAATGCTAAGGTAAAAACTGAGCATGGCATTAGCATTAGCATTTACTAATACTACCTCGGTTATCCACTATGAGAGAATTGTCGAGACGTGTGAATTATTCTCCTTCATGTGTCAAAATGTATTAAAAGGTATTTTGATAGGTGATGGAATCAGAGTTGGAAGGAGAATTTAGATATCAGACATAGAAACAGCTCATTTTGATCAAGATATAAGTGAGATTCCACTAAGTGATAAGCCCGAGGCGACACCCCTCATCTGTGACTGCAGAAAGGAGGCTAGAATTCCCACCTCAGAGTCCCCTTCCAGCACCCACTCAACAGGTATGTGCAGGGCACCTGCTCGTTTAAGGGAAAAGCACCTTCTGAACCTACTACTATTATTTCCTCTCCTAAATTTAAGGAAGATGTTTCTCACGTAACTTTAAGAACAGCTATTGCTTAAATATCCACAGGGAGCACCAATGATACTGTATGATATGATTAGTAAAGTCGGAATCTATTACTTACTTGGGTTTTTTTTCAATTTTATTTTTGAAGATTCTGTAAGTCAATTCTTTCCCATCAAGAGTGGTTTAAGACTAAGTACATAAATCTCCCATCTATGTGACTCAGCCCCATGCTGTGTGGCTCTGCCCGGTAACTTCTCCACTGTATCTTTTCCCTTTCTGATAAATTTCTATCCATCTGATAAATCGATTCAGGTATCATTTCCTCTCTGAAATCTTCCCTGACTCACACACTCCTGGAAAGTTGACCATGACCTCTTCCATGCTCAGTTTTTACCTTAGCATTTCTGTGGCTACACTCACCCATCACACCACTCGGTAGTTACTGTTTACACATCTGTCTTCCTACTATATGATACATTCTAGGAGAACAAAGTCCATTCTTCTCATTTTGCTATTTCCAGAATCCAGCAAAGTACCTAAGAAGTATTCAATACATATTTTTTAATGTTGAATTTGAGAGTGTACAATTCAAAATCGAGACCCTGGAATGGGTTTAATTATATAATGAGAAACAGCTCTGTTACCAGCTGACAGCAAACTCTTCCCCACAGCTATGATTTAGAAATAACCTTCATAATAGGTTAGCATTTTTTTAAGTAGGAACTAAACAACAATAAAATCACCACGAATTCCTAAGAACTATCAAAATAGCAGGTTGTATCAAAGCAATGATAACTAGGAATTCATTTCTAAACCTGAAAAGGGAGCTCAGACGATCAAACAATTGCTTAAATACCCTCTTTTATCTTCCGTTCCCTTGCTCCAGCTCCTGGATCATTCTGCATGGCTGATATTTTCCAAGGCACACATCCAAGCCGGCTTGGCCAAATTCCCCAGGCCACTGCCTAACCTCCAGCATCTGTCCTGGCACCCATCCTCTCCAACCAAAAGTCAGACACATCCATCTTTCTCAGCAGGATGTGGACAGACCCGCACCTGTGAAGGATGTAGAGGAGCCTTTGAAAAAGGGTCTCATCAGTTTCTGTGTGCTCGCCTCTGAACTGGGACTCACGAAACAAGGGTATCATCTCATAGGCGACCTCATGCCTCACAAAAAATCTCATCCATCAGGCAAAGTTCCTGGGGTGGGCTGGTAAAATATTAATTCCTTTCAAGGGACTGGTGACAACATTTTATGTGAGCTTTTTATGTCACAAGTCAAGTCAGTGTTGTGTAATGGATAAAGCACTGACAAAATTTAGAAATGATCTGATCCAGGTGGCTCTGCCAATGGTTTCTTACATATCCTCAACAGAACACAGCATATCCGTTTTCCCAATGAAAGAAAAATGTATAAGAAACACTAATTCGAGTGTCATATAAATTATCATTAATGTGAACATGAAAAGTTAAACAAACGGGTTTCAAGGAGTTCTGTCTGTGTGAAGATGGTTTGTTCTTAATTGTAGGCAATAGGGTTTAAAACATCATAAAAAAAAAAAAACACCTTATACTGGAAAATGAGTACATTTACCCACATTATTATTCAAACTCTTTCTCACCTTCCCAGCGATAGGCGCTATAACAAAGCATATTTCAAGGGCCAACTTGGACCTTGCAAAGCCAATGGCACCAGGGAAACCCCCAAAGTTAGTCCTACACTTCAGATGCTTTGAACCATCTGCCTTGTGCCTGGTGGTATTTTTGTTCCTTTCTGACACTCTAGATGTTCTTTCATTCAACTGTGATAATACAGGGTCTTCTGAAAGTATAGCCATTGTTATATCAAGCACGGAGGCACAGTATGGTCTACTGAGACCCCACTCTTCTGAAAAACTGTGGCCAACATGAGGGGAATAAGTTGCAATTCTGCTGCTCCAGTGATGCAGGAGGACAGATTAGCTAATGGCCTGGGCCATCTGTCCCCAGTCCAAGGCTTCTGATTCTATGCCCAATCTGGTTCAGACGTGCCAAGAACACACAAACATCCAGGAATGAAGTACCCAAGTCATGTAACAAAATGAGAGGCTGATCAATCTGTGGACCGCCATCAGCACTCATTGCTGAGTAAATTTGATCAAATGACAAAATATTTTAAAACTTGGGAAATGGCAGAATGATTCTAGGCTTATAATTTACAAAGAGAACAAGGTAAACAGGCGCCATGATTATTCAAGCTGAAAGTGGCAGGAGAATCCATTTTTTCCCCAGCACATCAGTAAAAGAGAGTTTCGTGTTTTTTCAACTGGGAATATTCTGAAGCAAAGACACCACTTCAAAAATTTTAAAACACAGCCCAAATTGATCTAAGTAATTGTATTCTTTAGATTTTTTTTTTAAAGCCCAGTTGCAAAAGGTTAGTGTGTTGTGCTCTCCTGATGAGAAAATTACACTATTATTATATGCAGCTTTGTCAAACACATTTCCAAGAAAGAAAATCATCTAGCCCACGTGATGTATTGCTTGTAGGCAAAGAGGAAGTGGAGAAATAAAAAACTGATGCAATGCTTTATAAAGGCAAAATAAGAAAAGACAGGCTAAAGTAAAAATTCTATGAACATCACTACATTTTGTTTTGCAATGGCAAACCACAAGTGCCAGAGAAATCACCTAGAAGGTTTAACTTTCTAATCAATGTCAGGTATCCTGTATTGGCCAGAACACCAACGCATGGAGCATTTTTCATGTTCTCTCTACAAACATCAGTCTCTCACTTGTTCACTAGTTTCTGGGGCAGTTCAGATTTCATAAGAGCTCCTAGTTCCTTGCCCATAAATTGGGGGCTTGGGGTACGATGATCACTCCCAGATTGTTTTTGGATGAGTGAATTTTGTTGTAAACAAAATGACTCAAAACAAAGCCTAAGGGGGAGAGACCTTCAAGATGGTGGAGGAGTAAGGCATGGAGATCACCTTCCTCCCCACAGATACATCAGAAATACATCTACACATGGAACAACTCCTACAAAACAACTACTGAACGCTGGCAGAAGACCTCAGACCTCCCAAAAGGCAAGAAACTCCCCACGTACCTGGGTAGGGCAAAAGAAAAGAGAAAAAACAGAGACAAAAGAATAGGGACGGCACCTGCACCAGTGGGAGGGAGCTGTGAAGGAGGAAAGGTTTCCACACACTAGGAAGCCCCTTCACTAGTGGAGACGGGGTGTGGGCAGGGGGGAGCTTCGGAGCCGCGGAGGAGAGCGCAGCAACACGGGCACGGAGGGCAAAGCGGAGAGATTCCCGCACAGAGGATCGGTGCCGACCAGCACTCACCAGCCCGAGAGGCTTGTCTGCTCACCCGCCGAGTTGGGCAGGGGCTGGGAGCTGAGGCTCGGGCTTCGGAGGTCACATCCCAGGGAGAGGACTGGGGTTGGCTGCGTGAACACAGCCTGAAGGGGGCTAGTGCACTACAGCTAGCCGGGAGGGAGTCCAGGAAAATGTCTGGAGTTGCCAAGAGGCAAGACACCACTGTCTTGGGATGAGCAAGGAGACGGGATTCAGAGCACCGCCTAAACGAGCTCCAGAGACGGGCACGAGGCACAGCTATCAGCGTGGACACCAGAGATGGGCATAAAATGCGAAGGTTGCAGCCACCAAGAAGCCTGTGTGCAAGAACTGGTCACTCTCCACACCTCCCTTCCCGGGAGCCTGTGCAGCCCGCCACTGCCAGGGTCCCATGATCCAGGAACAACTTCCCCTGGAGAGCACACGGCACACCTCAGGCTGGTGCAACGACATGCTGGCCTCTGCCACCACAGGCTCGCGACTCATACCGTACCCCTCCCTCCCCCCGGCCTGAGTGAGCCGGAGCCCCCAAATCAGCTGCTACTTTAACCCCGTCCTGTCTGGGTGGGGAAGAGACTCCCTCAGGAGACCTACATGCAGAGGCAGGGCCAAATACAAAGCTGAACCCCAGGAGCTGTGCGAACAAAGAAGAGAAAGGGAAATCTCTCCCAGCAGCCTCAGCAGCAGCAGATTAAATCTCCACAATCAACTTGGTGTACCCTGCATCTCTGGAATACCTGAATAGACAACGAATCATCCCAAAATTGAGGCAGTGGACTTTGGGAGCAACTGTAGACTTGGGGTTTGCTTTCTGCACCTGATTTGTTTCTGGTTTTATGTTTATCTTAGTTTAGTATTTAGAATTTATTAAGTTTGGTAGATTTTTTTATTAATTTGGTTGCTATCTTCTTTTTTGTTTAGACATAGATATATAAATTTTTTTTTACTTTTTCTCTTTTTGTAAGTGTGTATGTGTATGCTTCTTTGTGTGACTTTGTCTGTAGAGCTTTGCTTTTACCATTTGCCTTAGGATTCACTCTGTCTTTTTTTTTTTCTTAGTATAGATTTTAGCACTTGTTATCATTGGTGGATATGTTTTCTGGTTTGATTGCTCTCTTTTTTCTTTCTTTCTTTCGTTTGCTCTCTTTTTTCATTACTTTTAAATTTCTTTATTTTTAATAAATTTTTATTTTAATAACTTTTTAATTTTATTTTATTCTTTTTATTTATTTTTATTTTTTTCTTTCGTTTTTCTCTATTTTCTTCTGAGCTGTGGGGCTGACAGTGTCTTGGTGTTCCGGCCGGGTGTCAGGTCTAATACTCTGAGGTGGGAGAGCTGAGTTCAGGACATTGGTCCAGCAGAGACCTCCTGGGTCCACGTAATATCAAAGGACAAAAGTTCTCCCAGAGACCTCCATCTCAATGATAAGACCCAGCTCCACTCAACAACAAGGAAGCTACAGTACTGGACGCCTATGCCAAACAACTAGCAAGACAGGAACCCAACTCCACCCATTAGCAGACAGGCTGCCTAAAATCATAATAAGGTCACAGACACCACAAACACACCACCAGATGTGGTCCTGCCCACCAGAAAGACAAGATCCAGCCTCATCCACCATAAAACAGGAACCAGTCCCCTCCACCAGGAAGCCTACACAACCCACTGAACCAACCTTAGCCACTGCGGGCAGACACCAAAAACAACAGGAACTACAGACTTGCAGCCTGCTCAAAGGAGACACAAACACAGTAAGCTAAGCAAAATGAGAAAACAGAAATATGCAGCAGATGAAGGAGTAAAGGTGGGTAAAAACCCACCATACCAAACAAATGAAGAGGAAATAGGCATTGTACCTGAAAAAGAATTCAGAGTAATGATAGGAAAGATGATCCAAAATCTTGGAAATAGAATGCAGAAAATACAAGACACATTTAACAAGGACCTAGGAGAACTAAAGAGCAAACAAAAAATGATGAACAACACAATAAATGAAATTAAAAATTCTTTACAAGGATTCAATAGCAGAATAACTGAGGGAGAAGAAGGGATAAAGTGACCTGGAAGATAAAATAGTGGAAATAACTACTGCAGAGCAGAATAAAGAAAAAAGAATGAAAAGAATGGAGAACAGTCACAGAGACCTCTGGGGCAACATTAAATGCCCCAACATTCGAATTATAGGGGTTCCAGAAGAGGAAGAAAAAATGAAAGGAAATGAGAAAATATTGGAAGAGATTATAGTCGAAAACTTCCCTAACATAGGAAAGGAAATAGTTAATCAAGTCCAGAAACTGCAGAGTCCCATACAGTATAAATCCAAGGAGAAACATGCCAAGACATATTAATCAAACTATCAAAAATTAAATACAAAGAAAAAATATTAACAGCAGCAAGGGAAAATCAACATATAACATACAAGGGAATCCCCATACAGTTTACAGCTAATCCTTCAGGAGAAACTATACAAGCTACAAGGGAGTGGGAGCACATATTTAAAATGTTGAAAGAGAAAAACTTACAGCCAAGATTACTCCACCCAGCGAGGACCTGATTCAGATTTGATGGAGAAATTAAAACCTTTACAGACAAGCAAATGCTAAGAGAATTCAGCACCACCAAACTAGCTTTACAACAAATGCTAAAGGAATTTCTCTAGGCAGGAAACACAAGAGAATGAAAAAAAATTCAAAAACAAACCCAAAAACAATTAAGAAAATGGTAATAGGAACATACATATTGATAACTACCTTAAATGTAAATGGATTAAAAGAGCCAACCAAAAAATACAGACTAGCTGAATGGATACAAAAACAAGACCTGTATATATGCTGTCTGCCAGAGACCCACTTCAGACCTAGGGACACATATGGACTGAAAGTGAGGGGATGGAAAAAGATATTCCATGCAAATGGAAATCAACGGAAAGCTGGAGTAGTAATTCTCATATCAGACAAAATAGAGCTTAAAATAAAGACTATTACAAGAGACAAAGAAGGACATTACATAATGATCAAGGGATCAATCCAAGAAGATGTAACAATCATAAATATTTATGCATCCAACATAGGAGTACCTCAATACATAAGGAAATTGCTAACAGCCATAAAAGGGGAAATTGCAGTAACACGGTAATAGCAGGGACTTTAACACCTCACTTTCACCAATGGACAGATCATCCAAAATGAAAATAAGGAAACACGAGCTTTAAATGATACATTAAACAAAATGGACTTAATTGATATTTATAGGACATTCCATCCAAAAACAACAGAATTCACATTCTTCATAAGTGCTCATGGAACATTTTCCAGGATGGATCATATCGTGGGTCACAAATCAAGCCTTGGTAAATTTAAGGAAATTGAAATTGTATCACGTATCTTTTCCGACCACAATGCTATAAGACTAGATATCAATTACAGGAAAGAATCTGTAAAAAATACAAACACATGGAGGTTAAACAATACACTACTAAATAACCAAGAGATCACTGAAGAAAACAAAGAGGAAATCAAAAAATACCCAGAAATAAATGACAATGAAAACACGATGACCCAAAACCCATGAGATGCAGCAAAAGCAGTTCTGAGGGAAGTTTATAGCGATATAATCCTACCTCAAGAAGCAAGAAACATCTAAAATAAGCAACCTAACCTTACACCTAAAGCAATTAGAGAAAGAAGAACAAAAAATCCCCAAAGTTAGCAGAAGGAAAGATATCATAAAGATCAGATGAGGAATGAAGGAAAAAGAAATGAAGGAAATGATAGCAAAGATCAATAAAACTAAAAGCTGGTTCTTTGAGAAGATAAACAAAATTGATAAACCATTAGCCAGACTCATCAAGAAAAAAAAGGAGAAGACTCAAATCAATAGAATTAGAAATGAAAAAGAAGTAACAACTGACACTGCAGAAATACACAAGATCATGAGAGATTACTAAAGGCAACTCTATGCCAATAAAACGGACAACCTGTAAGAAATGGAAAAATTCTTAGAAATGCACAGCCTGCAAAGACTGAATCAGGAAGAAATAGAAAATATAAACAGACCAATCACAAGCACTGAAATTGAAACTGTGATTAAAAATCTTCCAACAAACAAAAGCCCAGGACCAGATGGCTTCACAGGCGAATTCTATCAAACATTTAGAGAAGAGCTAACACCTATCCTTCTCAAACTCTTCCAAAATACAGCAGAGGGAGGAACATTCCCAAACTCATTCTATGAGGCCACTATCACCCTGATACCAAAATCAGACAAGGATGTAACAAAGAAAGAAAACAAAATAAACAAAAATAAATGGGACCTAATGAAACTTCAAAGCTTTTGCACAGCAAAGGAAACCATAAAGAACACCAAAAGACAACCCTCAGAATGGAAGAAAATATTTGCAAATGAAGCAACTGACAAAGGGTTAATCTCCAAAATTTATAAGCAGCTCATGCAGCTCAATAACAAAAAACCAAACAACCCAATCCAAAAATGGGCAGAAGACATAAATAGACATTTCTCCAAAGAAGATATACAGACTGCCAACAAACACATGAAAGAATGCTCAACATCATTCATCATTAGAGAAATGCAAATCAAAACTACAATGAGATATCATCTCACACCAGTCAGAATGGCCATCATCAAAAAATCTAGAAACAATAAATGCTGGAGAGGGTGTGGAGAAAAGGGAACACTCTTGCACTGCTGGTGGGAATGTGAATTGGTACAGCCACTATGGAGAACAGTATGGAGGTTCCTTAAAAAACTAAAAATAGAACTACCGTATGACCCAGCAATCCCACTACTGGGCATATACCCTGAGAAAACCATAATTCAAAAAGAGTCATGTACCAAAATGTTCATTGCAGTTCTATTTACAATAGCCAGGAGATGGAAACAACCTAAGTGTCCATCATCGGGTGAATGGATAAAGAAGATGTGGCACATATATACAATGGAATATTACTCAGCCATAAAAAGTAATGAAATTGAGCTATTTGTAAAGGGTGGATGGACCTAGAGACTGTCATACAGAGTGAAGTAAGTCAGAAAGAGAAAGACAAATACCGTATGCTAACACATATATATGGAATTTAAGAAAAACAAAATGTCATGAAGAACTTAGGGGTAAGACAGGAATAAAGACACAGACCTACTAGAGAATGGACTTGAGGATATGGGGAGGGGGAAAGGTAAGCTGTGGCAAAGTGAGAGAGTGGCATGGACATATATACACTACCAAACGTAAGATAGATAGCTAGTGGGAATCAGCCGCGTAGCACAGGGAGCTCAGCTCGGTGCTTTGTGACCACCTAGAGGGTTGGGATAGGGAGGGTGGGAGGGAGGGAGGGAGACGCAAGAGGGAAGAGATATGGGAACATATGTATATGTATAACTGATTCACTTTGGTATAAAGCAGAAACTAACACACCATTGTAAACCAATTAAACTCCAATAAAGATGTAAAAAAAAAAATTCTATGAGGCGCACACATGAGTGCATGTAAAACTGGAGAAATCTGAATAAAATCTGTCGATTGTAAAAAAAAAACTCTTACAACAACCAAAAGCCCAGGAACAGATGCCTTCACAGGTGAATTCTACCAAACATTTAGAAAAGAGCTAACACCTATCTGTCTCGAGCTCTTCCAAAATATAGCAGAGGGAGGAACACTCCCAAACTCAGTCTATGAGGCTACCATTGCCTTGATACCAAAATGACACAAAGATGTCACAAAGAAAGAAAATTGCAGGCCAATATCACTGATGAACATAGATGCAAAAATCCTCAACAAAATACTAGCAAACAGAATCCAGCAGCACATTTAAAGGATCATACATGATCAAGTGGGGTTTATCCCAGGAATGTAAGGATTCTGCAGTATATTCAAATCAATCAATGTGATACACCATATTAACAACTGAAGGGGAAAAACCATATGGTCATCTCAATAGCTGCAGAAAAAGCTTTTGACAAAACTCAACACCCATTTATGATAAAAACCCTGCAGAAAGTAGGCATACAGGGAACTTACCTCAAAATAATAAAGGCCATATATGACAAAACCACAGCTAACATCATTATCAATGGTGAAAAACCCAAACCATTTCCTCTAGGTTCAGGATCAAGACAAGGTTGTCCAGTCTCACCACTATTATTCAACATAGTTTTGGAAGTTTTAGCCACAGCAATTGGAGAAGAAAAAGAAATAAAAGGAATCCAAATTGGAAAGGAAGAAGTAAAGCTGTCACTGTTTGCAGATGACAGGATACTATACATAGAGAATCCTAAAGATGCTACCAGAAAACTACTAGAATTAATCAATGAATTTGGTAAAGTAGCAGGATACAAAATTAATGCACAGAAATCTCTTGCATTCCTATACACTAATGATGAAAAATCTGAAAGAGAAATTATGGAAACACTTCCATTTACCACTGCAACAAAAAGAATAAGATACCTAGGAATAAACTTACCTAAGGAGACAAAAGACCTGTATGCAGAAAACTATAAGACAGTGGTGAAAGAATTAAAGATGATACCAACAGATTGTGAGTTATACCATGTTCTTGGATTGGAAGAATCAACACTGTGAAAATGACTATACTACCCAAAGCAATCTACAGATTCAAAGCAATCCCTATCAAACTACCAGTGCCATTTTTCACAGAAGTAGAACAAAAAATATCACAATTTGTATGTAAACACAAAAGACCCTGAATAGCCAAAGCAATATTGAGGAAAAAAAACGGAGCTGGCCGAATCAGGCTCCCTGACTTCAGACTATACTACAAAGCTACAGTAATCAAGACAGTATGGTACTGGCACAAAAAGAGAAATACAGATCAATGGAACAGGATAGAAAGCTCAGAGATAACCCAACGAACATATGGTTACCTTATCTTTGATAAAGGACGCAAGAATATACAATGGAGAAAAAGCCTCTTCAATAAGTGGTGCTGTGATAACTGGACAGCCACCTGTAAAAGAATGAAATTAGAACACTCCCTAACACCATACACAAAAATAAACTCAAAGTGGATTAAAGACATAAACGTAAAGCCAGACAATATAAAACTCTTAGAGGAAAACACAGGCAGAACACTCTATGACATAAATCACAGCAAAATCCTGTTTGACCCACCTCCTAGAGAAATGCAAATAAAAACAAACAAATAGGACCGAATGAAACTTAAAAGCTTTTGCACAGTAAAGGAAACCATAAACAAGACAGAAAGACAACCCTCAGATTGGGAGAAAATATTTGCAAATGAAGCAACTGACAAAGAATTAATCTCCAAAACATACAAGCAACTCATGCAGCTCAATATCAAAAAAACAAACAATCCAATCCAAAAATTGGAAGAAGACCTAAATAGACATTTCTCCAAGGAAGGTATACAGATTGCCAACGAACACATGAAAGGATGCTCCACATCGTTAATCATTAGAGAAATGCAAAACAAAACTACAAAGCAGTATCACCTCACACCAGGCAGAATGGCCATCATCAAAAAATCTACAAACAATAAATGCTGCAGAGGGTGTGGAGAAAAGGAACCCTCTTGCACTCTTGGTGGGAATGTAAATTTATACATCCACTATGGAGGATAGTATGGAGGTTCCGTAAAAAACTAAAAATAGAAGTACCATATGACCCAGCAATCCTACTACTGGGCATATACTCTGAGAAAACCATAATTCAAAAAGATTCATGTACCATAATGTTTCTTGCAGCTGTATTTACAATAGCCAGGTCATGGAAGCAACCTAAGTGTCCATTGACAGATGAATGGATAAAGAAGATGCAGCACATGTATACAACAGAATATTACTCAGCCATAAAAAGAAATGAAATTGTGTTATTTGTAGTGAGGTGGATGGACCTAGAGTCTGTCATACAGAGTGAAGTACATCAGAAAGAGGAAAACAAATACCATATGCCAGCACACATATATGGAATCTAAGAAAAAAAAAAATGGCTCTGAAGAACCTAGGAGCAGGGCAGGAATAAAGACACAGACATAGAGAATGGACATTAGGACATGGGGAGAGGCAAGGGTAAGCTGGAACGAAGTGAGAGAGTGGCCTGGACATGTATACTCTACCAAATGTAAAATAGATAGCTAGTGGGAAGCAGCCACGTAGCACAAGGTGATCAGCTCTGTGCTTTGTGACCACCTAGAGGGGTGGGATAGGGAGGATGGGAGGGAGACTCAAGAGGGAGGAGATATGGGGATATATGTGTATGTATAGCTGATTCACTTTGTTGTAAAGCAGAAACTAACAAAAAAAATTTGGAGACTTGGAATAATTATATATGTATTTGAAATTTAAATAAATAAATAAATTTAAAAAAATAAAGGTACCACATCTTTAGAGGAGAAAAAAGAACCAAAGCCTAAGGATAGAAGACAAATAGAAATGACAAAGATAGGAAATGATACTCCAGCATGCAGTACAACAATGAATTATAAGAACTGAGCATTACTAACGGAGCAGTGATCCATCAAAGAAGCGTCTGTACCAGGGCCCTCTCAGACCTCCTCACATAAAATGCAAAGCAGACAGAGAAGGCAGGTGTTGCATCACCTGTTTACATAGCAACAGAGAAGAGGACAACCTATGCTAACATCACCAAGATAAACACACAGATCCTGGAGTTGGAAAGAGATTGAGCCATGAAAATTGCATCTCTTTCATGAAAGGCTCCATTGAGACCAGCCACACCTTCATCTCAGCTCTGCTAAGAACATTTATTTAGTCTTCAACACTTTACAGACTCCTGGGTCAGAAATTTTCCTCTCCTGCCTGTCAACATATATGGAAATAATGTTCTTGGTGAAAACTCAAATGACTATATAGAAAAGTGTCTTAAATTTTCAACTTTGTGCCGTTCAGCAAACCCACCCACACTATTTCCTCTTTTATTGTTTTTAGTTCAAGCCGGAAATGCTGAAATTCTAGACATCCAGTAGAGTATGAAGGGGCCTCTCATGGCAAGATACAGCACAGGGAAGCCCAACTCAGACTAAGGACACTCTCCAAAAGGAATCTTTCCCCCATCCCCTACCCACAGAAACTTAAACACAAGAAAGTGATAAGAACAGAGGTGTAAATGGAGAAAAATGTGGCACCATTTGACAGATGCCATCTAAATATTCTAGGGCTAGCTGAGCAAATGATCATGGTGGCTTAAAAGGCACGTATGGTGGGCTTCTCTGGAGGCACGGTGGTTGAAAGTCCGCCTGCCAGTGCAGGGGACGTGGGTTCGTGCCCTGGTCCGGGAAGATCCCACATGCTGCGGAGTGGCTAGGCCCGTGAGCAACGGGCACTGAGCCTGCGCGTCCAGAGCCTGTGCTCCGCAACGGGAGAGGCCACAACAGTGAGAGGCCCGCGTACTGCAAAAACAAAAACAAAAACAAAAAAACAAACAAACAAACAAAAGGCACGTATGGTACACAAGTGTCAGTACACATAAATAATAACTCCCATTTGTTACACACCTACTATGTTCTTTTACATACAATAACCACCTTTTCGACACATGGTTCATGATGATTATCATGAAAGGCAGATCCTTTTCTTCCTATTGTACAGAGGCAGACAGGGCACCATGCTCACTGTCTGGCCTGTTGCCCCAATAAATGTGTTTTCAAACCAAGAAGGGCTCCTTTGCTGACTAAAAATTCCATAGATTCCCACCACGGTAGTTGGACTTTTACTGTGTTAAGCAAGCATAAGAAGTTAAAATAATATTTTGCTAATCCCTATTACAGCTAAATAAGTGAGGGGAAAAAAGAAATGCATTTAGGTGGAAATCACGATAGTTACTGAGTCTGCAGACAATGGCCAGTACTTACATGGATCTAAGATTCCATGCGAACAATCCCCAGTTCCCCATGAATCCAAGAACAATGTGTTGAAAAATACACTCTCTTTCTTATGTAGGTAAATTCCCACAAAGAAAAATAATATGTGGGGGATTCCCTGGTGGCACGGTGGTTGAGAGTCCGCCTGCCGCTGCAGGGGACATGGGTTCGTGCCCTGGTCCGGGAAGATCCCACATGCTGCGGAGCGGCTGGTCATGTGAGCCATGGCCGCTGAGCCTGCGCGTCCGGAGCCTGTGCTCCGCAACGGGAGAGGCCACAACAGTGAGAGGCCCATGTATCCCCCCCCCCCCAAAAAAAAAAGAAAAAGAAAAATTATATGTGGGGCTCAAGATATTCATCCACTTGCCTGCAGAGGCAAAGACCTCAACCAGCTCCAGCTATAATTTGGGTCTTTGTAACTTTGGAGAAATATGGAAGATTTGGGGAAAGCCCAGACAAGGTCAATGAAAATGATAAAAGGGTTGGAAGGTAGGAGAAAAAGCTGACGAATGAGGATTAATTAGCCTGGGGAAGAAAACACAGTAGGGAACTTACTATTCTACTTGAAATACAGCAAAGCCTGTTACACAAAATATGATCACCATGTTCACAATTCCACTGAGGATGAAAACAGAGGAAACAGCCTTATGGAAAAGCATGATGAATTTACATTAAGTCTAAAATAAATCTTTCATTCTAAGAGTTGGAGGCACTAAAATAGATGGCGGCTTAAGGACTTCTTTGCAAATTTTGCTTTCCTGCAGTGCCTACTCATGTTCTGTCTGCTTCTCTTGCCCCACTTAAATACCACCTCCTCCATGAAACCCCGAGTCGCTCTTTATACATTGAATATTTCTCCAATTTTAGCAAGCACCAGTATCACCTGGAGGGCTCATTAAAATACAGATTCCTGGGCCCCAGCCCCAGCATAGGTTCAGGCGGGGCCAATGAAATTGCATTTCTAACAAGCAGCAGGCCTGCAGACACACTTTCAGAAGCAATGAAATAGATGCAATCTCTCCCTACTCTATGTCTCCTAAAAATACGTTTGTAATTCTCTGGGCATCTGCCATTGTTCTTACACAATGTTCTTATGGCATTTTATGTACTTTCCTACTAGACTTTGGTCTGATTCAACTTTGAAGTTTCTACAGTTCCTAGCACAATGGGAGTAGCATGCAGAGCCTAAGTAACACCATCTTTAACTTGTTCCCTTAAAAGTAGGTCATTCTATGAAATAATGTCACTGGCAGAAACACGGATGGACCTAGAAATGATCGTACCAAGTGAATTAAGTCTGGCAGAGAAAGACAAATATTGTATGATATCACTTATATGTGGAATCTGAAAACATAATACAAATCAACTTATTTACAAAACAGAAACAAACTCACAGACATAGAAAACAAACCTACGGTTACCAAAGGAGATGTGGGAGGAGGAGGGATAAATTAAGAGTTTGGGATTAACATACACATACTACTGTATATAAAACAGATAAATAACAAGGATTTACTGTATAGCACATGGAACTATATTCAATATCCTGTAATAACCTATTATGGAAAAGAATCTGAAGCTATACACCTGAAACTAACACAATATTGTAAATCAACCATAGTTAAACAAATTTATTTAAAAAGTGGGTCATTCTGGGCTTCCCTGGTGGCGCAGTGGTTGAGAGTCCGCCTGCTGATGCAGGGGACACGGGTTCGTGCCCTGGTCTGGGAAGATCCCACATGCCGCAGAGCAGCTGGGCCCGTGAGCCATGGCCGCTGAGCCTGCGCGTCCGAAGGCTGTGCTCCACAGCGGGAGAGGCCACAACAGTGAGAGGCCCGCGGACCGCCCAAAAAAAAAAAAAAAAAAAAAGGGTCATTCTGACTTTGTAACTTGCCTAGAGGTTTTCCTGGCTTTACCATTCCTCATGTACTTCTTTATCCTGTTTCTTTGCCTAAGTGACTCTACAGTTTCAGGACCTTCCAATCTATGCATAGGAAATTGTCACATATACCAAGTGTACCTAACATTCAATAGTAAGAAAAAAAATCTAGGGTGATATATGAAAATTTCCTTCCAGTAAGGTTTCTTTTTCCTCATTAGAGTTTTGGCTTATGTCCCCAAGACTATATTCCAAGAAAACGGCAGGAAAGGAGCCATATTTTTAATTTATTTTTTATTTTGCCTGGTTCTGGCAGGAAGGCCAAGGAGGTCAATGAGGAAATGAGGACCTGGCATGTCTGAAATCGTGCTGGTTGCAGCTGAAGTCTGGGCCAGAAACTGATCTGGAAAGTTATTTAATAAACTCACCCTCCTTCCCATCAGCTACTAAGCTTACTTATTGGCTGAGAACTAAAGGCAAAAAATGACACAAGAATTTACACACCAGCAAGAATATGGACCCCCTAATGGAAAAACTGGGGAAATGACTCTTGGGCTTCAAGTTAACTCAAATTGACTCAACAACGGTGTTTATCAGATTGTATGCCCATATCATAATCTCTCAGATGTCTCAAAAGCATGGTTCAAGCTCCACTCTCCCCCCCTGATTAGTCCCAGAGTGATTATTCACAAACACACACACACACACCATAAAAGAAATTCCAAGTACAGTGAAATTTTAAATGGCCACATTATGCAATTAGTATACAGGTGAAGAAGCCAGGACAGAAAATGGTACAAAGGATTTCTGGATTTGTGGAATCCCAAAGCTGCAGTACATCTGATGATAACAAAAAAAACAACAACAACAAAATCGCGGACCACCTTACAAAGAGCAGATAGAGTCATCATCCTAAAAAGATCCTCAGGTAAAAGAAATCTAAAAAGTGGACTTGTTTTTATTCCTTACATTTTGACCCTTGTTTATTCCGTGCAATGTTTTTTTTTTTCTCTTCCGAAAACCAAACAATGCATGCTCTTTGTTACTTCTTACAAATGAGTGGATAAACAAATGCACCAGCACAATTTAGCAGTCAGAAATATGATGTCCATTCCACTCTACTTCAGGAAAATGCAAGGTCTGTTATCCCAACTGCCAGTACAGAACGCTGTCTGAGGCTGGCAAAACACAAAAGAAAATAAAAAATACGAGTCCACTTCATCGAGGAACCACAACAAGAAGTGACTCGAAGCTGTAAGTGCTACCCTGCAATCACACCAGCTCAAACTGTGAAATACGGTCATTAATCTTATGGAACTGATCTAATTTTGTACTCAATGCCTTAAAATAAAGGGTTTCTTCTGTATACCAAATACAAGGACTGGGACCAAAAAAAAAAAAAAAGATAATAATTTGACAGCACTTTCAAGCACAGCTATTTTCCTTCCTTCTGTCACACTAAATAGCACCAACTGACAATGACTCCACAGGCTCAATGAATGAATGAAGAAGATGTATTTGCTGAGCTGTGGAAATGCCACAAATAAACTATAGCAGAGGACTGATACTAGCTCATTAGAGGGCTTAATACGCAAGCACAAACGGTATATTTAACAAAAATCTGCAAAGGTATTGGAATGCAGCTGGCATAACACTTGATGACATTTTTTTCTTCAGTACAAAGAAAGGGAGGGGAAAATGTGCTTATCTCTTTAAAAATATCAAGGTTCGCGCTGCACTGATGTGTTTATATATATTTGCATTTACATATATAAATATATATATATAAGAAACCTTTGTTAATTCAGGTTAATAAAGAAAGCAAATGGGCTTCCCTGGTGGCGCAGTGGTTGAGAGTCCGCCTGCCGATGCAGGGGACACAGGTTCGTGCCCCGGTCCGGGAAGATCCCACATGTCGCGAAGCGGCTGGGCCCGCGGGCCATGGCCGCAGAGCCTGCGCCTCCGGTGCTCCACAACAGTGAGAGGCCCGCCTACTGCAAAAACAAAAAAAAACAAAACAAACAAACAAAAAAAAAGAAAGCGGGCTTCCCTGGTGGCGCAGTGGTTGAGAGTCCGCCTGCCGATGCGGGGGACGCGGGTTCGCG
>NW_006775074.1:2660462-2665897 GCF_000442215.2 Lipotes vexillifer
CAGGAGAAAAAAAAAAAAAAAAAAAAAAGAAAGCAAATATACTGGGGTGACATTTATTAACATCTGTGCTAAAATCAGGAATAAGAATTATATATATAATACTTGGCCAGAGGAATTTAATTTCAAATACCATGAGAAGAAAGCCCAGAGAAGATGTAGAATCTTTTCTTAGGAGATTTATCTGCAGAGCAGGAAATAAAAACAACGTGTCTATACATAATGTTTAATTCATTAACAGTTGACAGGATTATTAAAGAACAATATTTAAAGATGAGCATACTTTTAAAACGGAATTCTGCTAAAGATGACTCCATTTTATTTTCTCATCAAAGCAAGGCCTTAGCCTAATCCCATAATTTGATAGAATAGAATTAAAGTCACTCTCTCATTTACTCAAGTCATTAAAAATGCCTTCCTTAGCTTCACTGTTCCATAATTTCCATTGGCATTAATGTGCTTGCTAATCCTCTCATTTTCTCAACATCACCACTTATGCAGATTGTCACACTTTCCACATTTAATCCCTGCTTCTGAAGATTTTTCTGCCCTCCTAGACTATGATCCACGGATCACTGAAAGGGGTATCCACACCAAAAATGTGCCTGAGAACCTGGATCCCAGCCTGGCCAGGCAAAGACGGATAATGTCTGAGTGGGCACAGTGGGTAAGGGAGGAGCTTGAGGGCTGGCCTTTGTGAGTGCCTGCTATGTACCCTGCCTGGGTGAGGGCTCTCAAACACATTTAATTCATTGCAATCTCATGCCTCAGGCTGTGATTCTTACCCCCATGGTATATGGAGTTAGAGCAATAGACTCAGAGAGCCTAAGCAACCAGCCAGGGTGGAAAACAGCTAAGCAGAAAAAGGGCTGGAATTCAAACCTCAGGCTATCCCAACTGCTATGGACTGAACTGTGTCCCCCAAATTCATACGCTGAAGCCCCAGCACACCAATGTGTTTGTATTTGGAGACATTAAGATTCAATGAGTTCATGAGCATGGGGCCTTGATCTGATAGGACTGGTGTCCTTATAAGATGAGACACCAGAGAGCATCGCTCCCTCTCTCTGCCCCCTCCATCTCGTCCTCTCTCCAGCTCCCTCTCTCTCTCTCTCTCTCTCTCTCTCTCTCTCTCCCCCTCTCCTTCCTTCCTTCCTTCTCTCTCTCTCTCGTTCTCTCTTTCTCTCTGTTCTTTCATTGTCCTCTCTCTCTCTCTCTCTCTCTCTCTCTCTCTCTCTCTCTCTCTCTCTCTCTCGGTATGCACTCAGAGGGAAAGTCCACATGAGGACAGGGCAGCCATTGAATAAGCCAGGAAGAGAGCTCTCACCAGAAACTGAATCTTGCTCGAAACTTGATCTTGAAATTCCCAGTCTCCAGAGCTCTGAGAAAATAAATTTCTATTGTTTAAGGCCCCCAGTCTGTGGTATTTTGTTACCATACTCCGAGCTAACTATTCTTCCTTGCCTCTTTGCCTCATGGGAAGCAAAGGTTCATTCCCCCTCAATTTCTGCAGCAAAAGCCTCGTTCTGCTCCCCTTGGTCTTTCACTGTCTCCTTATTAGCTGCATCTATATGAATGAAATGGATGATTCTGAAGGAGGCTCATCACAATTTAACAGCATTTAATGTCCTCTTATTATAAGGGACCCTACAAGCTGCTGCTTAACAGTCAGCAACAACTGGGCTTAATTCATGTCAGATGAACATCAAGAAAAATCCATTTATGACCCCAAAGTCATGAAATTTAGCATAATTACACATGCTCTTGTTTGGGTAATTTTTTCTCTCCTCATTAAGTTAGGGGTCTACATTAGATTTCAATCTGATCAGTCCTGACTAGTTATATGTCTGGAATCAAGGGCACTTCCTCTCAAATCAACCCAGGGTTTCGCAGGCAGACTACACTACATGCATGAATCAAAGCCAAGGTACGAGCACCGAAAACCTTAGAAAATAACAGTTCGACGACAGCAGAGAAATTCACTGAATACTTATTCATGTTTTCCCTCAACAAACATTTACTGAGTACCTACTACATGCTAGAGAGTGTTCTAGGTGTTTGGGAGATATATACGAAGCAATAACATGTGAGCATCGTTCTAAGAAGCTCTGGAGCACCGTGCCTGCCTTTCTTTTCACCACTGTAATCCCAACTCCTCAACAGCACCCGGCACTTGGTACTGCTCCATCACCAAACGAATGAATAAACACATTTTCTCAAAAAGGATCCCTTAAGTGTTACTAATCAATCTCTATCTCCCAATCTTTCTCTCTTAAACATACTCTGCCCCTCCTACTCTCTTGCAGTATCTCCTAAATAATTTTTCTAGTAAATTAAATCATCTGGTTTAAGCCTGAACAGACAGAGTTCCCTTGAGTCTGGTCTCTGGCAATTAGAATAATTGTCATCTTCAAAAAAGTTCAACCTTCCAGAGTCCCTTTCTCTAATTGTCTCCAGGAGTCTAGCCTTCTAAGATATAACAGAAAATTCCTTAAATCATTAACTTGACAACATTATGAAGAAACAGAGGCCTCTCCGGGGTCTGTAGGGTGGATTCCTCGGCTGGTCAGGAAAAGGGCACAAACCTGGAGAATCTGCTGTTGCCTATCTAATCCATGTTGGCAGCCTCAGTTACCTGGGTCCTAGAGGCACCTGGTATCTGCCCACTGGGGAGCTACTAGGATGTGCTGTTACTGGTTCCCGGAAAGGGACTGAAATCAGTGCTCCTCCAGGCGAGGCTCACATGGGGCCCATAATAGGAAGGATTCCACGTGAGTTATATTTCCCTTTGGAAACAATTCTGGAAGTCCATGCAGTCTGTACAACTTTCAGGCCAGCAAACTAAGCACGTGCACAAAGGAAAGAAATCAGATTATGTTTGGGGAAATGAAATGCTGTTCCCTTGGTTACTCTGATTTAGGAAGCACTAAGGTATTTATTTAAGAAAGGGAACAATTAGTTACAAAGCAACTTTTAAGTATCCCTTATGTGTTAAATATACAATTAGAAAGGAAGTGTATAAACTACTAAAATATGGTTTTTATCGGGGACTGGGGTAACACAAGGAACAAGAAACAAAACAGCACCAGTTCTGGAGACTACTAACTCCTAAAACAATTTCTCAAAGAACAAGACAATCTCCATAGAAACATTAAGACAAAGTCATAGAATGTATGGCTCAAATGGTAAAAAAGAATCCTTTTTAAAATTCTGCTGTTGCCATACTAAAAAGCGAAAATTGAACTCTTAATGGAGCCCGAAAAGGATATATGAGCAGCCATATATAAATCAAGCAACATGTACGCATGAACCAAGGAATGAAGTGGCTTTTTTTGGCTTTTACAATAACAAGGCATATTTCAAGGGTCTAGATTATGTCCTCAAAGAGTCAAAGTTTCAGAAGGTTCATGGGTTTAACTAGGAAACTCGGAAAAGTCCAAAACGATTTTGCTAAAAGAAAGCAAAATGTCACTGGTCATAGAAAATTTTAAATTTTTGCAAATTGACTAAGGATATAAAATTTCTAGGCACTCCCACTTTCTCTACCCCACCAAATATATACTTTTTCTAAAAAGTCCTCCAGTTGGTTCCAGGCTCTTAATGTATAAATGGGAGCCTCATTCTCATGCCATCCTTTGATACCACTCAAAAGAGGACTTGATGAGATCACGTTATATAGCCAGTTCTTGCCAAATAATAAAACCTCTTTGAACAGGGCTTGAGAGGCTGTGCCACCATGAATGTCACATACAGCCCCCAGACGTACCTCAGTACTACCTTTGCTTCTCTAAAGCATCACGGGAAGGCATTAGGACGGAATCTTCCACTCTTAACCTGAGTGATATATGTAAACTTGGGGAAAGTAGAAGAAACCCCTACACCTGGAAGTGAAGTATATTCAAACAGAAGAGTTCTGCTTGGGAAGAAATGGCCACGAAGAACACAGGAAGAAGCCGTAAATAAGAGGTGTTTTAGGGCAACTGCCAGTACGCCAGCTTCATCCACTGGTCATACTGGGCTCTGGAGGCCATGACCCACACACTACGGGGTCAGGCCATGACCAAACACAGATGGAAAACCTCCAAAGTCCACAGATGCTCGGTGAGGGATAGTGCTGAGGATCTGACAAGGATGGATCATCTACTCGAAGTTATTCAGGATAGTTTACTTGGGATTAGATTCTTCCAGCTCTTTGTTATTCTTTCTCCTGCCTGACAAAATTAATCACTCCTTATTCTGGGCCTCCCATACCCAATCATACATTCCACCAGTACGGCACCTGTTGCAGTGCATTTTAGTTACAGACACATCTGTCTTTTTAGTTGCAAAGCTCCTTGAAAGCAGGAATCATTTCCTTTTGACCTTTGTACTCTGAATGGTGGCAGAGAGACTGGTATAGAATAGATGCTTGATATTTGTTAAATGGAGGAACAAATGAATAAGTTCACAGGTGAAAGTTCCAAAACTTTTATTTGTTTTCCTTCATAGGATAAAATCCATACCTCATACTTATCTTCTACCACCTCTCAATATAAACTTTTTTCTTCCCACTGGAGCAGAATGACCTACATTGACCCACACATTCCCACCTCTAGGCCTTTAACAATGCTGAAGCCCTGGACTAGAACATCCTTATAAACCCGCTCTACCTCTGAAAATGGCAACCCCAAATTTTAAGGCCTAGTTCAAATCTAACTCCTTTATTTTGACTTCCTAAACGTTATCCCCAGCTTTCATCTCAAAACTCCTACTATACTTGTGATCTGTAACATCTACATGACACTTAATCACATGTTGCAATGAATTGTATTTAATTTGCTTTTTCTGGGAGCCTATGTGCCAAAGGGCAATGCTTCTTCTTCTTATGGAATAAGTGGGAGTAAGCGTGGCTCAAGGAAACACAGCTAGTCAGTGAGAAACCTAGGAACGGAACAATTTAAGAAGACACTGAGGGTAGGGACTTAGAAGATTGGGTAAAATAGCAAAGAAACAAAAACCCTAATAAGAGATCAGTGTAATGAGACATCTTGCTCAGCCACCACAGTCTGTTTCTACTCGTTGCCATTACAGTTTTCTTTTTGCCTCCATCCTCATCCTTTTTTGTCTTTGTTCAGAGACAGAATAGTAGATGAGAGTTTAGGCTCTGAGCTATGCAAGTTGAAATCTTACTCACCCATTAATAGCTATATGAGTAAGCAATTGCTTAACTAACCCCTTTAATCTGTTAATCAGTTCTCTTAGTTGACAAATGTCTTAATGTTGAACTATCTCCTAGGAGAAATCCTTCTCAGACATAATGCATTTCTGTAGGTTACGCTGTTGGGTTCAGTTGCTAATATTTTGCTTAGGATTTTCACATTTATATTAGCAAGTGAGAATTGCCTACATTTTTCTTATCCTGGGCTTGTCCAGTTTTTTTTTTTTTTTTTTTTTTTTTT
>NW_006775074.1:2666297-2675746 GCF_000442215.2 Lipotes vexillifer
CCCACGTCCCCTGCATCGGCAGGCGGACTCTCAACCACTGCGCCACCAGGGAAGCCCGCTTATCCAGTTTTGATAAAAAAGGTTAGCCTTATAAAACAAATTGTGCCATCTGCTTCACTCCCCATACCCACTTTTTAAAATTTCCTGGAAGACTTTGTATAAAATAGAGATTATGGACTCCTTGAAAGTTAGGTAAACTTGATGTAAAAATATGGATCAGTATCTTGGTGATGGAGG
Source organism: Lipotes vexillifer (assembly GCF_000442215.2). Classification (NCBI taxonomy): domain Eukaryota; kingdom Metazoa; phylum Chordata; class Mammalia; order Artiodactyla; family Lipotidae; genus Lipotes; species Lipotes vexillifer. The sequence goes on from NW_006775074.1 coordinate 2,666,535, forward strand.
CCAGGTTGGGTAGAAGTGGGAAGAGAGTGGAAAAGTTTTGATTTCTGATTCTACTATCTCATGTTCACCTCACACTTCCCCACTTCCTTTAAGATCTTCTCTTTGTCTTTGGTTTCCTACAGTTTGAATATGACATGTGTAGGTATGGGTTTTTGGTATTTGTTTGGTTGGTTGGTTATATGGTATTTAACCTGCTTGGATTTCTCTGAACTTCTTGGATCTATGATTTTGTGTCTGTCATTAATTTTGGAAAGTTCTCAACCATTATTACTTAAAATATTTCTTCTGCCCTGTTCTCTCTCTCTCTTCTGCTGCTCATAAAAGAAACATTGCATCTTTTATACTGTCCCACAGTTCTTGGATGTTCTGCTTGCCTTTTTTCCCATTCTTTTTTCTCTTTACATTTCAGTTTTGGAAGTTTTATTGACTTACCTTCAAGTCCACCTATTCTTTCCTTTTGGCTATGTTAAATCTACCTATGAATCTATCAAAGGCATTCTTTGTTTCTATTACTTTTTTTTTTTTAAGTTCTGTCTTTTCCTTTTGATTCTTTCTTAGAGTTTTCATCTCTCTGCTGACATTAACCGCATGGGCTTGTATCTTATCTATTTTTTTCACTAGAGCCTTTAACATATTAACCATAATTATTTTAAAATCTCTGATCATGACAAAATCCATGTCATATCTGGGTCTAGTTCTGATGATTGTTTTGTCTTTTCAGACTGTGCATATGTGTGTGTGTATGAGTGAGAGAATTTTTTCTTGCCTTTTGGTATGACTAGCAATTTCTTACTGAAAGCAAGACATGTCCTATAGGAGAGTTACTGAAATAAATAGGACTTTAGTGTGAGAATTTATACTAATCTGGCTAGGAGATAAGCTGTGTTTAATGTTTGGTGTAGTTATTGGTACCCAAGGCTTCAAATCCCTATAGTGGGCTCCTGTGTTCCCCCTCTCTTAGCTTTTGGGCTTCCCTTTTTACTGCTTCTCAGAAAGAACCTGTGTTTTGCAGCCTCTTCAGCTCTACCCCACTGTTATTATTACTGGAAGCTTGTGAGTGTAATGGTAGGATGTGGGGAGAGGAGTGTTCTCAAACCCTCACTTAAGTCTCAGGCTTACTGAGCTTGCGTCTCAGGGGTGTGGCTTTCAGAAGTGTTTTGTCCCTCTCCAGGAGAAGAGCCTTATTTCTCAGCTCCCGGGCTATAACCTTCCCAGTCTATTTCCTTAAAGCTCCCTCCCCTGTTGACTATGGCTTTTATTTATTTATATTTCCCTTAGGTGAGAGGAAAGGCTTGGAGGCAGTTCCCTTCCCTCAGCTGGGATAAGGTTTTAGAATTGCCCTTTAGAGAAGTCCTTCCCCCTTGAGAGTAGACCTTGGTTAGGGAGAAAAGTCTCAGAGGGTTTCCTTTATTTCATCCCATCTCCTTTCCCAGAGCCAGGACGGGAGCTTTCTTGGATCCTCCTCCTAAGCACTGCGCAGGTTCCAAAGGTAAAGCTTGTGAAAATGTGGTGACCTACACATTCTCCTGGGTCTATTTCAGCTCCCAGGAGCTTCTCAATCTCCTGCTTGTCTACACTCAGCCACTAGGAATTCGTCAAAATTTCTATCAAAATGTTCCTAACAGTTTATAGCACTTACTGGTTGGTTTCTGTTCCAGGTAACCAAATTCCACGAAAAGTCAATTTCCAGTTTGATCAGGTTTGTTGTTGTTGATGTGTATAAGCATGCTGCCTGCCATGTCAGTAAACAAAGGAAACTGCAGCTATCAGCCACTACAGCTGCCCCCAAAGGTAAGCCCTGAGGGAACTCAGGATGGAAACAGAATGCCTGCCATCAGGCCATCAGACACTGCAGCCACTCCCCCATGGTGCACCCTGAGGATACTCAGGATGAGAAGCACAGGATACTGGCCCCAGATATCTGAGATGCATATCAAAGGAATGGTTTCAGTGAGCCCAGACTCTTGCATCTTCCCATACGTAGAAAAGTGCTAAATACCTTAACTTCAGATATCTGGTTTTCTTTCATTAGCAGTAATCTTTCAATGTTCCAACTACCTGGTCTTTGTTGCAAAAGCTCCTATATATCCTGGCTCCCCCCTTACCTCTTCAGAGCAGTCCCTCAGAACTATCTAAGATGCTATGTCCCGGGCTTAAGTCCTCAGTTTTGCCTGCAGAATAAAATGTAACTCTCAACTTTTAGCTTGTGCATATTTTTTCAATCGACATCGTAATGTTGGGGGTAACAATATCCAAGCTCTTTGCATGTCAGAGCTGGAGCTAGAAGTCTCCTTTTTATGGTTTTAATCTTTTCGGGTTTTCTGTTTCCTTTTGGGTCAGTTTCAATAATCTATATATTTTCCGGAATTTTGTGCCTTTGATTTAGATTTTTAAAAGTACTGGAACATAGTTGTTCATGTCATTCTCTTTGTGAGTGTATGCACATACACAAATTCTTAAATTTCTAATAACCCTGTAAATAAGCATTCTTTTGAGTATTACCAATTTGTGTTTCCTCTCATTTGTTGATCATACCAATTTTCATTGTTTTATCATATATTATACTCAATTTCTACTTTTATCTTCCCTCTATTTGGGTGTTTCATCCTATTGTTATTTATCTGGCATTTAAATGTCCAAGTCTCAGTTTCTTTGGGAAGAAAACTACATGGAGAATACTTTTCTCATAGAGATGTTTGTAAGAAAATGCACATCTGACAAAGAATAAGTAATGCACAAATGTAAGATGATATGACCATTGACTGCCAACCCACAATACTTTTAATTTCAGACATCTTTATTTTAAATTCTTCCATAATCTGGTTCATGTACAGTGCTTACCATTTCTTACCAACCTTATCTTCTGAGCATTAGACCTGTTTGTTGAGCACTGTGATCTGCAGACATAACACTTAAAAAAGCACAATCAAAGTCAAAGCATATTCCTTGTGTGGATAAGCGATCCAAGGCTAAGACAGTCACAAAGAAAACGTCTCTTAGTTGTTTCAGGCCGGGCTGCAGAACTCCTGTGTATTTCTTTGGCTTTATCTCACTGAGTTAATAAAAACACCACTTGACATTTCCTAGTAAATACCTAGTGAAGATACATATCTGCCTTTTTAAAAGTTCAGCTTAAACCCATTTTGCTAGATAAAAATACTGACACGAGCAAAAAGTCACCTACATCAGTAGAGAAAGCTCTTTCACTGTGAGGTGTGCATTCTCTTCCTTACAATCTCAGAGGTGTTAAGGAAGAGCCAAGAGGAGCCAATAATCCCTGCACTGAGATAAGAGCATACATCCCAAGAGCGTCCTTGAAGCAGAGCAGGCACAAAGAAACACAATCTATCAAGCTGATTTTTTTCTCCATATTGTTTCACTTTTAATGTGTCTCCTATTGGCTGGTATATGGTCACGCCACTCACAGTGGCTGTTCTCTTGCTCTCTGTACATCCCCTGCTTGACCAGTGCCTGCTTCACCTACACCCTACTCACCTGCCTACATACTTGCCCCTGCCCCAAGTAGTGACTGTTCTTATAAAAGGGGCGGTGAGGGGCCTGCCCCCTCTGCTAGTTTCCCTGGTAACCAATGAGCCAACTGGATGTCAATTCCCCCTATAACTGACCTTCCCTCCTTCCCCTGGGAGCGAAGACTGTAGCCACATCCTGCCCACCATCCACAGCAGACAGTGGGGTGTCGCTTCAGACATGTAAGCTCCCCACTGTCCATTAAACCACTGATGTCTCTATTGCTGACTACCGCTTTTTCTTTGGTCTTAAAGCTGGGCAAGTGCAGGCCTTGTAGGCCTGTGGGGCACAGCCCAACTGCTGGGTTCTGCTTTCCCAGCCACATGTCCTGTATCTGTGGTGGAGGTACAGATGGGGAGGGCTGCAGAAGATTTAGACAAGAGTCCCCTGAACGGAGAACTGATTCATGTAAGTGGTCATCAAAATGTAAAAGCTCCCTAATCTACCACCACTTAACCAACTCACCAAATCAATCACTGCTCTAGATTCCTTCGGTAAAATATGAACCCACACCCATGGCTAGACTGAAGGGTTTTAGCCAGTAGGCCCTTCTCCGTGATATCTTGTCTTCTACCCCCACCAACTGGGCTGTTAGGCTGAGAATCAGCTGGGTTTGTGCCCTAAACAATATATGCCAGTTTTACTTGTTAACAACATTGTATAATTTAAGCAAATATTGCATAAGCTAATAAAATATGAGTGTGAACAAAAAGAGAATTAAGTTGAATGAGAACGGATTTTTGTTAAATTAGCCATCAAATTAGACGTGAGTAAGACCACTGTGAAACTTTCCAAGAAAATAGTTAACTATTTTCTACATCAGTAGAGAAAGCTTTACTCAGAATTCTACACTCAGATTGCTCTGTGTTTTAAATTCTCACTTCATTATTTTGAAAAAACCCTCCAAAAGGAAACTATAAGTGATATGGGTTTTACGCAAGAAAAATGATGTGAAACATCAACCATGGGACTCTTAAGACAACAACAGCAGCAGTAACAAACACGACTCTTGGTCCAACATTAAAAGACTGGAGAATAAATGAATAATTTATATCTTGTATGGTATGTGTATATAATTGTTAATAGTCTGAATTTTTTGATTAACAACTACAGATCCTGATCACGTCAGACATAATGGATTCTGTGTAGTTTCACCGAGCAGATTAAAAGGTACTGCTCCTAATTTCCCTCTCATTTTCACTTTGTTTTTTGTTACATTTAACTTACCAAGTATCTCATTATATTTTCCTCTTAATTTTCACTGCAATCCTGTAATGTAGGGATTATAATCTCTGTTTTTTATAGGAGGGAACTGAAGATCAGAGAAGCCAGGTTCAAACTCAGAACCACTGTCCCAAACAGTGTTTCAAACTTACATGAAATTAATTTTGTGAGAAATAAGCAACATTTTTAATAAAAGAAGAGAATAGATATTAAGATATTATTTAAGGGTTTGTGTTTATGATGGGTTGAATTGTGTCCCCCCAAAAAAGATACGGTGGCATCCTATTTGGGGGTATCTCCCACTCCATTTCCTCAGAAAGTGACCTTATTTGGATATAAGGTCTTTACAGAGGTAGCCAAGTTTAAACGACATTATTAGGGTGAGTCTTAAACCAATACGACTGGTGTCCTAGTGAAAAAGGGAAATCTCACCAGGGACAGAACACACACAGAAGGAAGATGATGCAAAGACACACGCAGGGAGAAGAGAGCCAAGTGACTGCAGTGATGCATCTACAAGCCAAGGACACCAAAGATTGCCACAAAACCCCAGAAGCCAGGAAGAGGCAAGGAAGGATTCTCCCTTAGAGTCATCAGAGAGAACACGGCCCAAGCCAAACTTGATCTCAGACTCTGGCCTCCAGAAGTAAGACAATAAATTCCTGTTATTTTAAGCTACCCCGTTTGGGGTACACTGTTACAGCAGCCTTAGGAAACTAACACAATACCGTTTTGAGAAAGTCTTTGTAGAGTCCCTTTGGAGCGTATGCTTATGTGTATATGGATGTATATTCTGATTCACAATGTAAAATTTAATTCCTACTGTGGATTGTGGTCAAAAAAAGTTTGTGAAACAGTGTTCCATAACACAGGCAAATATACTATCACTGAAATCTCTCTGGGCAATCTCCTTAAGACAGGAGTCAGGAAAAAAAAAAAAAAAAGCAAGATGGAGCATTTGCAGGGTGGGGAATGGAAGGGGGTTCCAGCTTTTCTGGGAAGATAGGCAGGGAGAGCAGTATAATTAAATAGAGTAGCTGTTGGTCGGGGTAATATACTGTATGAAACTGGCCATGCATCACTTGCAAGAGAAGACAAAAATAGCTGTTTTTGGCAGGTATTTAGGGAAAAGGTTTTTGCCAATCCACTTTGCATAAGTAAAAATGATTTAACCCAGCCCAAGCTTCAAAAGAAACTGTGAGGCATGTTAATGATGTTGGGAACTCCATCCAGACAGGGAGAAAATCAGAGTAATGGAAAAGCAGACCTTCAGGGACCCACGCGCTGTTGTCAGCAGACGGCAGAAGATTGCTTAATATTCTTACACAATTAAACTAATTCCCTTTAAGTTTCCTTCACATACCATAAACAAGATCTCCTGATCCCTTAGAAATTAACTTTTCACATCTGGGCAAACGTATTGCTTAATGCCCAAATCCCCAAAATTCCAAGTTCTTTTTTTTTTTTTTTTTTTAACAGAGGGCAAAACAAAAACCACTTTGTAAACAGTTTTAGGCTTGCTATTGTAATGCACATTGTGACACAAATTATGTGGCACAAAATTCCTATAACGTACTATCATATTATCATTAACAGAGAAAAACTGCATTATTACCAAATCTCATGTATGCATAAATGTATGTAGTCAATTAGGGTGTCAAAGGGACAACAAAAGGAAACCCAATGACTTATTCTGTTACCAGAACAGGAGGGTGAGATGGGGTAGCCTAGCATGATTTACTCATGAGCTGCAGTTGCTCATCTGATCACTGTATTTGTGTAGCATCCTGGGCTGGGGGAAGCCGCCAATTCATACACACCTCAGTACCCATTACCCACCGGCAGCAAACCATCCTACGATGCTATCCCTCCGTGTAAACCAGATCTCCCACTCCCAGATCAGATTCAAACAGTCTGGGACCTGGGACCTGGGACCTTGGACCCTTTGCTGCAGTGCTGCAATGCTTACAACATTGAGCAACAAAATACAAAGAAACTATGAGAGATTAAAAACAACTGCACTCATGCGCGGCTGGGGCAAATTATGGACAAGATACAAAGAGACCAAAATTCCAATTGCCACTTCTGAAGAGCTGGGAGCAAAAACAGGGTGTTGGGGAGCAAAAGCAGGGTACTGCGCATGCCTCCTGCACACAGCACCACTTAAGGGGTGGGCAAGACACCCAAGCCACCCCTCTGGCCTGACCCCTGGACACACCCCTACCCTCACCCCATAGATGGAAACAGCTCACCCCCCTTCTTGGGGAGCCAGCAAGGGAAACTGTTACTTGTTTTTGCTCCCCCCTGCTGCAGCAGGAGCCCCAGTAAAGCCTTGCCTGAATTTCTCGTCTGGCCTCTTATCAATTTTTATTGATTAAGGGAAGGTCAAGAGCCGTGATCAGTATCAAGATGAGAACAAGCAGATGGACCTTTAAATTCTGCCCTTCTGGCCCCTATAAAATCCCTGCATATGAGGTAGCAGGGCAGCAGAGCAAGTAGGTCCACAAAGGTTTAGATAAGGAAACAAATCACTCACAGTGTAACACTCTACTCAGTAGCTCCCCGTCTCTGGTTCCTCAGGAATAAGGTGGATTTACAATCATACTCATCTCACAGAATTTTTGAGAATTAAATGAGATGGTAACTGTAAAATGCCTGGCTCACAGATGGGCTCAGATTTATATGCATCTTTGATTTAAATTTACCCTTCTATGTGAGGGAAGCTATCACCCAGTCCTTCTATAAACATTTCAGTGTCCTGAATGGGCACAGGACTGAGTAGGCATCAGGGTGGGATGGCTGTTAGGGAAGGGAGAGGGGGAAGGATACAAGGGTGAAAAGGCTAGTTTCCCTGAGCTGGACAAGCTCAACACCTACAAAGAGACACACCCAGACAAGTGTACATCACAGTACAGTTGGTTAAATATTACTTGGGGTCAGGGATGCCCAAGACCAGAGAAGGTGACACTGAACCCGGGTGACAGGGATGCGAAGTAAGGAGAAAAAAGAAGGCATGAAAAAAAAAAAGTGTGTCTTTATAAAACGGCAAGAAATGTGGCAAAACTGGAACGCAGGACTCTTAGACAATGGTAAGAGAGAAAACTAGTAAGAAAGACCTGGGCGTACAGTCTCATTTTGTAAATACAAACGAGCAAAAAGGTGCCCATATATAGAAGGGGACTGAGCGTCAATCAGATGGGCTGCAATATTTCAACAAATATTTATTGAGCACCCAGTAAGTGACCCAAATGCTGAATAATGTCAATACTGTCAAACAATTCAAGTGTCTAGTTCAACACTAAGTCTCTTCATTTTACAGAAAGACAGAACAAGAAATCAGTAAAGGACAAAAGGAGGATATATCTAGGGAAATTATAGAGAAAAAGTATTTAGAGCTACTGAAAATATTTAATTAACAGTCTTAAACTGAAAAAAAAAAAGGTTATTTATAGCACTCTTAACTGGGTTAGAAAGGATTTGGGGTTCAGGTATTCATTCAACAAATACTCAATACCTGCTATGTGCCAGGCATTCTTCCAGCCAATGGGCGAGGCAGAAAAACAAAACAGACAAACATCCCTGCCCTAACGGATGCTGAATTCTAGGGACATAGTTATGGTGTTCTAACTTGAAAAGTTAGAGAGAAGTAGGAAAATATTAAAAACTTTTGACCTCTTTTAAAGATTCCAATAGCCTCCATCTGTGTGTATGTAGATGGATTCAAATGCTTTATGGCATGTATATTAAGGAAAAATATTAATTTCCTATTAATTGTGGAAACTCAGGAAAGATTGTGAATCCAATTTGGGATAAAAGAGTTTTCTGCTTTAATTCTTGTATATAGATCATTAGATAAAAGTTTAAATTTTTATAATCTGTTGGTGACTTAACCATACTGTAATGCCTCCTAAATAAATCTTATTTGTCAGTATTATTCTTTCTCTGAGTGATTTATTGAGTACCTCCTCAGGGCTCAACGTCGTAGTGGGCTCCTAGGAGTAGAAAAGAAAAACATGAGTAGCCCTATTTTTAACAGGCTCATCACTTCTTTAGGAGGAAGAGGGGGTAGAAAATAAAACATATACTTTGTTGGGCTTCCCTGGTGGCTCAGTGGTTGAGAGTCCGCCTGCCGATGCAGGGTACACGGGTTCGTGCCCCGGTCCGGGAAGATCCCACATGCCGCGGAACGGCTGGGCCCGTGAGCCATGGCCGCTGAGCCTGCGCGTCCGGAGCCTGTGCTCCACAAGGGAGAGGCCACAGCAGTGAGAGGCCCGCGTACCGCAAAAAAAAAAAAAACAAAAAACATATACTTTGAAACAACTAGAAAGCAATCAATTCTTGAGATATTGCAAGGTAGCACATCAATAGCATATAAAATTCATGTGTTAGTGCCAGTAGAAAGTGGGATACTCCCCAACCAGAAGTTAAGACACTCTTTGCTGTCACTTAGGAAAACAACT
>NW_006775074.1:2675760-2687360 GCF_000442215.2 Lipotes vexillifer
CTCTTTCCTGTCACTTAGGAAAACAACTGCTTCATGCTCTTCTGTTTAATGATGCTTCTCACTAACAACAAGCCAGTAGATTAGGCCTTGGAAAAATACTGCTCTCTTTGTAATTAATTAATCCATTCATTACACTGTCAATTACTGTGGATCAGAAGTAAATTCAGCATTATTTTTAATACCTATTGTTTCTGAAATCAAAATTCCAAAATATCCCACCACTTCCCTTCAGCTGTCAAAGCCAAGCACAAGCTGTGCTTATCCCAACTGAAATGCCAGTCGTTGATCTATGATGTCTCACCCCTAAAAGACTTGGGGATGCGGGTCTTACTGCTGATGAGAACATATGGTTTGGGTAGTTCGGCAGGAGAAATCCTGGCAGAAGAGTCTCAGAGCATCAGCAGATGCTGCCATAGCACAGGCATCCAAATGGTGGCATAATTGCTGCTGCTGCTTTGATGCCACATGTTTCACTGTGATGACAGCAGTGCCTTCCTCGAGAAGCTGGTGGCAAAACAGAACCCCTCCCCAATCCCCACAGGCAGAGACACAGGAGTGTGAACAAACACACTCATGCCCCACATGCATACACGTGCACACAAAGTCAGGTGAAGTTGGCCTTCCGTGGGTCTCTTTCATCTGTCTCCAATGGTGTAAAGCCAGCTGGAAAGGGAATGGCAACTAGAGAACTATTTTGTTCTTCGCTAACATAACTCTGACGTTTAGGTTCCATTCAGAAAACAGGGAGTCACCACCAGCTTTCCACCCAACTCGCAGTCAAGGAAAAGATGGCCTGTTAGCAACTCAGAGATGGGATCAGAGTCCCCTGGTCTCCCTGGCAGTCTGAGGTACTGCCAGGTCCCGAAAGCTGTCACAAATTGCTCAGATTGTCTTCATCAGACTCATTCAATTGGTCAACAAATCCTTACTGATCACCGCTATGGGCTTGAAGGGGAGAGGACTTCAAGAGTCACAACCACAAAATAGCTGAGGGGTGCTGCGCAGCATCCTCCTTCCATACCTGTTCATCACTTTCTGCCATTCATTCCACCTTGACCGAGCAGGGACAGTCTAGCACTACAGTCAGTCTGGAAACAGTTCCAAACAAGACAGATGCGGTGGTCCCCGACTCTAGTAGAGGGGTGAGCCAGACATACTGGCCAATACAGTGCAGCATGCATCCTGCTGCAATACGGTATCAGCTGGTGTAGAGATGCTGAGGGGCGGGCAGCACACTGAGTCCCAAAGAGAAAACACCATCAGCCAAGTGGCTAGGGAGGAGCCCAGCCGAGGCAGAGGGAGCAGTTCTAGAGCTGGGCAGAAATTTGTTCTTGTGCGTCAAATACTCCAAGCTCTTCCTCTTCATCTGTTAAATAAGAGAATGTGAGGAAAGAACCCGGGGCTCAATAATTCATAGCCATCACTGTCATTACTATGGTTGTATTAATCTTAACAATAACAGCAACATTTGCAGATGCTTAGAAGTAAGAAAACATACGGAACATTCTGGAAAATTAACATGGTTCAATTTGGCTGAAATATAATGTGTATTTGTGTACATGTGTGTGAGAAAAAAAGAGAGGAAGATGTGAGGAGAGAGAAGGAGAAAGAGAGAATAGATGGATTATCTGATAGTAGATGTCAAAGTTACTTCCAACTTGAGCATGATGCTAAACTGCTGAATTCCAATGGAATGGACACAACTGAGCATTCCAGGCAACCATCACCACTCCACTGGACAGCAGAATAACTTCCGGGCACTATGAACAGAACCTTAGGACACATATCCTATCTATCTCAAAGAATTGTTGATGTTAATGAATCCCATCCCTAACTCTGAGGTGCCAAGAAAAACTCCAGAAAGGACAGTAGAAGTAAGTGCATGGAAAGACGGCCACTGTCATGCTAATTTAGATAAATCTCCAAGTGGGAGGGAGTAAATGATCTAAAAGCACAAAACTGCCCAGCTGTCTATTTTGAATGTCAAACATTTGTGTAGTGTCCATTTGTCACTAACTGAATGAAAAGCAGACAAATTAATGAGGTGACAGAACACAGAGCTAAACCACACATAAATAAGAACTCACAGTAAAGCATACAAATTGTCCTCCCTCGACACTGGAACAAAGTTACTCTGAAGAAGCGAGGGGAAGAAAAACATTATGCACAGGATCTTGTACAAAGCACAGATCCAGGAGCTAAGATGTCAACATAAAGAATCATTTGCCTACAGCCTTTGCCTACAGCCTAAGCTTATAGGTGATTGACACTGATTTCACTTTTCAGTCAGAATAAAAATTAGGAGAATGAGGGGCCACACAGCTTGGGAATGACTAGGCTAGAAAACTTTTTGGGGGACAGGGGTGTTACACTCATTGGCAAGGCTGCAGGAACACTTCGGGATCTTCAACTGTCTGACTCCAGACTCCAAGCATTATCAAGGATGCTAGCCCCAACCTGCACCTACAGGCTGAAGGACGGCTTGGAACAGTTGGAAGAACACGAGATTTTTGTCTCTGGCAGACAAACCCAGAGTTCACATCTGCTGGGTTCTACCTCTTTCCAGTTATGTAGCCTCAGGCCAATTTATTTAGCCTCTCTGGAGCTGTTTTTGAATATTAAGTGGGTCATTCGTACGTCCGTGAAAAATGCTTAGTAGAGCCTTTCATCAAGCCACTATGAAGATCAATAAACAAACACACAAAAGATAGCCTCAGTGACTCTCCAGTGCCCACAGGTTGAAGTCTGAACTCTAATCTCGCATTCAAGGCCCCCGATGCCAGATTCTAGCCCTAACCTGTAACTACAGGATTTAAGTACATCCACAACACTTATGCTTTTCCACAGCTATGCACTCTGATCCCCTCCTTGAAGGCTTCTCCTGCCCTCTCACTTCCCAGGTCCTACTCATCCTCAAGGTCCAGCTTTGGTCCCACCTGCTCCTGGAAACCATCATAGAGTGTCTTTATTTCTTTCAAAATATAGTCAGTCCTACCCAGGTCAGAGATTGGTTTCCTTCGCAAGGCTTTGAGTATCCTGGGTCATGAAAAGGGGAATGCCCAAACTGGACGGTTCACATCACGGCTCAGCAGAATCTCAGGAGGAAATATCAGATCTAGTGGGTGGTCCACCAGTAGCATGCAGACAGCGATCAATGAAGGCTTGATAAGCAGTGGTAAGCAACTACCGTGGTTCCTTGAGCTGAGATACGGTGCCCATTCCAAAGGTGAAAGAGAGTAGGTTTTGGCTGAGCTCCCAGACATGGCCATGGCCAGCATATGGCACGCTCTCCACACTTGGTTTTGCTTGTCTCCTTGACCAGCCCAGGTCCGGTCCCATCACTACCAGTCTCAGACCCCTCGTCCCCGCTCAAGTCCTAACTAACTCTCCTTCTCTACCAACCCAAGGATCCTCAGCTAGTCTTGGGAGAATCAAGTGGGGAGAGGGAAACTTCTAAATCTTTCTCTAGTCTCTTTCCAATCTGTGATTATGGCATAAAGTCTGGGGTCAGCTTTTTCAGAGACCTTCTTTTTTATTCTCAGGAGGCTTTTCTTCTCCCAACAAAACTTAGCTCTTAAGATCAAAACCTGTGCTTTTAAAACTGCTATTTTTGATGTAGACTTCAAAAGCCTATTTTGGAAGTAAAAGTATATATATATAGCTTTTTTTTTTTTGCTTTTGCTTTCTTTGCTTTTCTATGGACATACTTCCTGCTTATTCTGCTCCCTGCCTAGAATGCCCCTAATTCTCCACAAGGCAATGTGAGGACCACCAGCTGATTAGAGAGATCGAACGTAAGCCAGTGTGGAAAAGAACAACTCAAAGTTTAATATGTCAGGGTGTTACACTGCTGTGATTGCACATTTAAGAGAATAAGCACCGGAAACAAACAGACCTGACATTTACTCTGATACTTACTGATATGTGATCATTAACTTCTCTGCTGATTTCATCCTCAGTAAAAGTGAAAAGTAATAGTATGCGCTTCTAACTGCTACTGAAAAGATTATTATAAAGCACTTCACCAAGATGGTCACAGCCATACCACTCAATAAATGAGAGTTTTTTATTGTGTACCATTCATTTGACAATTGATTATGTTATAACTTAAGGTATATCTAATATCATTAGTCTTTATTACTTAAATCTATTTTTATTTCATTATCCTCGCACATGAGCCTTCTCTCCCCAACTAGATTTTAAGTTTGTCTACTGTTTTCTCACCTGTAAAACAAGAATAAGAATAACGTGCCTTGTGAAGCTATAATCATTAACAGGAGTGGTTATGAGTATCTAGTCTGATTCCACGACAGAGAACACTAGCCATTACTGTTATATCCCTGAAAGGCAAAAAACAAGTGCTCAGGAAACTCATCTATGAGCTTGAATCCATGCAGGGAAGGCAGGAGGCTTGGGAGATACTGTCAGGGCCCCCACTGATATCCTAATGACTTTGCCATTTCAGGGTGCTTTGTATGATTTCCCTCTGCATCTCTGTGTCTGAGAGTTTTTCCTGAAACTAATTAAGGCTATTTTGCCCATCTCATAGCAGGCTGAATGTGCCAGGGAATTAATCGCCCCCATCCCCCAGCAGCCCCCAACCAATGACTGAACGAACATGGCACCTCAATACTTCAGCTCCCTCACCCCTTGAACAGAATAATTTCAAAATGTGTTTTACACCATTTCCCAGAGTTTCTCCTTGGGATCAGCCCCAGTTATTCTCTGTGGTAAATGTCCTTCATTGGCTGCCTTCCATTCTTGAATTTCTTCCTCTCTCCCTGTACTAACACTCTTTGCTCCCTGCTAATAATCTCCCTAAATTCAAATTATGGGAAACCCAAGCTAAGAGAGGGGCTCCTGCACCTGTGCATTATTCACAGAGCTTCCACAGAGATGTAGTACCCCTCCACCCACCTTCAGGTACCGTGATACTAGTGAATAGGGTAGTTTAGTGAAAGGAGCCTAAGTAAAAAATTCTAGATTTGGTCTTGGCTTTCACTCAACTAGCTGTGTAACCCTTTGCTATGGATTGAATGTTTCCCACCTCCCAAAATTTCTATGTTGACATAATCCCTAAAATGAGGTATTTGGAGATGGGGCCTTTGGGAGGTAATTAATTAGGTCATGAGGGTGGGGCCCTCTTGATGGGATTAGGAGCCTTTATAAGAGACAGGAGAAACTTCTAATTTCTCACCCTGTTCATCCATTCTTCTCCCGAGTTCTTGGATCATCTTTACAATCATTACTCTGGACTCTTTCTTGGGTAGATTGCTGGGCATATATCAGGAGAAAACGCTAATTCAAAAAGAAACGTGCACCTCAATGTTCATTGCAGCACACTGACAACAGCCAAGACATGGAAGCTACCTAAGTGTCCATCAACAGCTGAATAGATAAAGAAGATGTGGTATATATACATAATGGAATACTACTCAGCCATAAAAAAGAATGAAATAATGCCATTTGCAGCAACATGGATGGACCTATCAAATTTTCATACTAAGTGAAGCCAAGTCAGACAAAAAAAGACAAACATCATATGATATCACTTATATGTGGAATCTAGAAAAAATGATACAAATGAACTTATTTACAAAACAGAAATAGACTCACATACATAGAAAAGAAACTTATGGTTACCAAAGGGGAAGGGAATGAGGAATAAGTTAGGAGTTGGAAATTAAAATATACATACTAGATAAACAACAAGGCCCTACTGGATAGCACAGGGAACTATAATCAATATCTTGTGATAACCTGTAATGGAGAAGAATCTAAAAAAGAGTATATATGTGTATATATGTGTGTGTGTGTGTGTGTGTGTGTCTGTGTATATATATATACATATCTGAATCACTTTGCTGTACACCTGAAACTAACACAACATTGTAAATCAACTATATTTCAAAAAAAATTTAAATAAAGAGGAGAGAGCTTGCTCCCTCTCTCTCTCCCACTCCCCCTGTCATATGAGGATGCAGAGAGAAGACAGCTCTCTCCAAATCAGGAAGAGGGTTCTCACCAGAACCTGACCATGCTGGCACCCTAATCTTGGACTCCCAGCTTCCAGAACTGCCAGAGAATAAATTTCTATTGTTTAAGCCACCCAGCCTATGGAATTCTGTTAAAGCGGCCAGAATTGCCTAAAACACCTTGAAAACAGTCTTCAATGTTCTTTTAGTTTTCTTATCTTTAAAAATGGGGCTAACAGGGCTTCCCTGGTGGCGCAGTGGTTGAGAGTCCGCCTGCCGATGCAGTGGACATGGGTTCGTGCCCCGGTCTGGGAAGATCCCACATGCCGTGGAGCGGCTGGGCCCGTGAGCCATGGCCGCTGAGCCTGCGCGTCCAGAGCCTGTGCTCCGCAACGGGAGAGGCCACAACAGTGAGAGACCCGCATACCGCAAAAAAAAAAAATTAAAAATGCGGCTAACAATAACATCTGTGCCACGGTGCTGTTCTGAGAGTGAAATGATAAATTTTGTGTGTTACTGTGGCACTTACTGGGCCCAGCAGGGAATAGGAAAGTCGAACAGACAGTGGCCTTGCCCTGAAGATGCTCCAGGATAGTGGAGGAGAGAAGACCCAGACCGAAAAAACTGCAATACAAAGAAGCACAGACAGAATGTAAAGAAAGTCCAGTGCAGGGAAAAGGACATGAGTCTGCAGTCTATTTTAAACAAGGTAAACAAGCATGCAGACTGCCCAGATATCATTCCTATGTAAAGAATTCCTTAGCGCTCCCCAGGCAATTATGCTCTGAGCCCCCAGTACTATTTTGGATATACTTCTATTACAACACTTTACTCGTTGTTTTGCATTTATTTGTTTGGAAACCCATCTTCCCCAGGAAGTTAGTAATCTTCTTCAGGTCAGGACTACCAGACCCTTTTGTTTTATACATGCAACCCCTCCATCACACCACCAGGAAACTTACTACAATATCTGACACACAATAGTAAGTCCTAAATAACTGCTGTTGAAACACGAACCCAATTTGGTATCCTGCCTCTATATGTAACCTGAGAACAATTAAGAAGTAAATTATAGCCACAGGTTCCTGTTTCTGAATATTTCTTTTCTTTAGTTTTTTTTTTTGTATTGAAGTATAGTTGATTTACAATGTTCTGTTAGTTGCTGGTATAGAGCAGAGTGATACAATTATATATATAATTTTTTCCCTAGATTTTTTTCCTTTATTGGTTATTACAGGATATTCAGTAGAGTTCCCTGTGCTATACAGTAGGTCCTTATTGGTTATCTATTTTATATATAGTAGTGTGTTTATGTTAATACCGGACTAATTTTTCTTTCCCACCATTTCTCTTCCAGGAACGCTCTTGACCTGAGGCATTGAGCACTATAAAACAAATGGGCAAGAAATATTACCTTCCACCCCTTGGGGGACGGTCAGAAGATCAGGAGGCCTCTCTCTCGAAGAGCATATTAAAATGACCTGGCCCAGTGCTGGCGGGGAAAGGGCAGTGCCCGATCTAGACTCGGCCACAAGGTGAGGGCATATTTCCCTCTAAGAACCAGTTTTTCCTTCACTTTCAAACACATAAATAATTATGACCCATCCACAAAACCATGCTGAAATCATAAAACTTTCATTACTTTATCAGCTTGGAGCCAAAGCATCAAAAACGAGTCAGTGCTAATCTCCATCTCCCTGCTTCTAAGTGCTGCCTCCCACAAGCCTGGCAGAAAGCCCCCAAATGGAAATGAGTTGTCCAGAGTAGTTCCCTTCACCAGAAAAGATCCTTGTCCTGTATTTAGAACAAGCACAGCAGACCTCAGTTCTTTATGGACGGGGCAGTTACGCTAAGAAGACAGAACTTAACGTAAGCCGGTAACTCCCAAACTACATAGTGAGGAAAAACCAAGAGATATATATTGATGCAAGCAGAAGAAGGTCATCTGCATGAAAAAAGCCATGCTTTCCAGCATTACCTCTACAGCAGTGCTTTCTCTGGGCCACTCCCATAGGAAACTGATGTGTCAGAGGCTCATCAAAATCCACTGGTATGTTTGGCATCTTCCCACCTGAACAATGACCTTTCCCCTGTATATTTAATCTACATAAAAGGTCTTGGGCTTCCCTGGTGGCACAGTGGTTAAGAATCCGCCTGCCAATGCAGGGGACACTGGTTGGAGCCCTGGTCCGGGAAGATCCCACATGCCACGGAGCAACTAAGCCTGTGCGCCACAACTACTGAGACTGCGCTCTAGAGCCCGTGCGCCACAGCTACGGAAGCCCGTGCACCCAGAGCCCATGCTCCGCAACAAGAGAAGCCACCGCAGTGAGAAGCCCGTGCACCACAACGACGGGTAGCCCCTGCTCGCCGCAACTAGAGAAAGCCCGCGCACAGCAACGAAGACCCAACGCAACCAAAAATAAATAAATGAATTTATATTAAAAACAAAGCTCTCACCATCCCATGCGCCTCATGACGAGCCAGAAACTTGAGGACCAGCATTAATTCACCCCACCACCACCCATCCTTCCAACGCAGACACATTCATGGGTTGCCAAATTTGATGAATTCTGCCTCCTTAATATCTCGCGAATCAGTTCCTTCGCTCATCCCTGCTGCCCCACCCTTACTCCAGACACTTACTTCTGGATTTTCCACAACTAGTCTTCCTGATGCCAGTCCACACACCCCCGCTGCCACTCCACGTACATGTGGCTATTGACTAGCTTTCCAAAAGGCTGCTCTGATCATGTCATTTTCTGCTTAAAAATCATTCAATGGCAACCAGCCCCATTCAGCCTTAAACTTAAAGACCCATGCCCCTCCTCGCTCTAGACCTCTAGACATGCTGAACTAAGGATGATTTTTCACCTTCCCAGCTTTCTTACTCTCCTCAATGTTTGCAAATGCCACTCTTGTGTCCTTGGTTTATAATGAGCCACACCCACTGCATGAAGCTAATACCTAGTCTTTATTGGGATGTAGTTCCAACTGGGCCTCCTTGGGGAAAGGATGCTCTGATACCCTCTCCCTCCAATGCACATAAGCACACACACACCAGCTCCCACAGCCCCTGGGCATTGCTGGCTTTCACCATATATCACAGTACATTATAATTCCCCTTTGAGTCACAGGTCTCTCTAACTGTGTTCCCTGCAAATGTCTTTGGAGCTACAGAATCTGACAGAGTTCCTGCCACTCAGTGAGGACTCAGGAAATGTTTGTTGGAACAAAAAAATGAAAAAAGATGAACGCATGAAGCCACAGCATATTTCTTATTCTGTGATGGAATGATCTGGCCCCAGATCCACTACCCAGTAACAATCAGGCTGTACTGGGAACGTTTTAATCAACTGAACACGCCAAGGAAACCTCCCAAATAAAACAGCCCCCAGGGACCTCTCCGCTCAAATGGGTACCAAGTGGCTCACAACTTATTTATTATTTCATGAATCTTCTCTTGCCTTCTCTCTCAAGTTTAAATGACCAAAGCACAGTGACTGACATCCATTCATTCAAGAAATATCTAACAAATACTAATGTGCCAGGCAATAATCATAACTGACACTTACACAGCACTTACGATACACACACTGGGCTAAGCAGGCTCCATTATGTTTTTGTGTTGCTCTAGGTACTGGACTAGGGACCAGATACATAACTTTGTACCACATGGGAAACATTCCACCTAAGCATTCATTCAGTGTCTTTTCCAACAAACATTTATTGAATGTTTACTATGTTCAAAGTCTTTTAATTAGATGAAGGCATTTTCTTGAAGTAGGTATCCTTATTTTATCAAAGATGAAACTGAGATACAGACAGATCAATTAATTTCCCCAAATCCCACAGCTGAGAAGTGGCAGAGCTGGGATTTCAATCCAGGTAGCTGGTTCCAGAGCTCCTTTTTTTAAATCCTCTCTAAACAAAACCACCTCTTGCTCATGTCTTCAAAAGAATAAGAATGGCTATCTCTGAGTGGTGGCAGTAAGAGTTTTCTTATCTCCCTTTCTAATCACCCCCCCTTTTTATTTTTTTGCTTATTCGTGTTTTCTAGTTTTTCTACATTGAGCCATGTCATCTTGAGCATAATTTATAACAAAAAAAAATGATTTTGCTGACCATGAGATGAAAACAGCTGCTGTTACATTATAAAGAAAATATGCAGAGAGATAATAAAATGCTAATTTGATGAGCTGTCTAAAATCAGCATGAGTCCACTTCCAGACTCTCCACTGATGGACACTCGGGGACTCCAGCCCACTTCCTGTGCTGCCAGCTAACCCAGCCAGAGACACAGCTAAGGAAGATGTTGCCGTAATTTCAATTCTTAAAAGTGAATTTAAGAAAGAGACGTGATCAAGAAAAAAACCAGGAAGACCTGGTGGTTGGTGCTGTTTTCTTAGGAGAAAACTACAACCTGATTTCCAAGGGAAAACATTCAAGTTCAAGCTCTGTTGTCAGCGCATGGGAGTAGGCGCTAGGTGTGCCCATGCTGTGCTGTGCAGCCTGAGCTGGCAGATCCTCTCTCTACTCTGTCTTCTGGGTGTCTGCAGAAATCTGGGTCACTCAATCACATGGCTGACCCACATTTACAGAAACCCAGCCTTCCCATCCTATTAGAAAAACAGCAGCTTCGTGGAAGCAAGCTTTATGAATGGCTAAATTTACAGATAAGCCCATTTTAATTAGCTAGAGAAGAACCCCACTCTTTCTTCCAGACAAAGCCAATACTGATTTTTCTACATCAGCACATCTGTAAACATCTCCCCGTCTCTTCCACTGCCCTGATTAATCTACTTTAAATTCCTTTTGAATATCATTAATTTGCTTCCCTCACTTTTTAAATTTGTACATCAGAAGGGCAGTGCTTTTGAACCATCAATTCTCAAGGGATGATGGCAGTGCATGATCCCCCAGATGCGTGGTAGTCCAGCTTCTGTATGTGCTTAAATTCAGTTTGCCTCAGATTTCCACAATGAATCACCACATTGTGAGAGTGGGGGTGGAGGGGGCCGCTGAGGGAGGGATTAGCTTAAGTGAGTTGTGAGTCAAATTCTTTTCTGCGGTTTCACGGTCAGAATTCTGAGACACACACATATTCCAACTACTCTCTTTCCTTTTTCTAGGAATAAACCCTCTAAAAAATACAGTTTTGTCATTCAAATGTGCTACAGGAATTTCCCTTTCTCTTTGGGCAGCAACCCTTTACCTATTTCCTCCCTGATACACAAGACAAACAGAGAAAGGATCAGGGCCATTTAGCAAGAATGGGAGGATCAGGTATGCAGATGAGAAAGTGAGGGATGACCAGTGTGAAACCTTCAGAGATTTTTACAGGGAAATGCCCATCTCTATACCCTTCCCAAAAAATCACTGCTTCAGAGTTAAAAGATGCCCCTCTGCTTCCCATCACATAAAGAGGGAGGCTGGTATTAATGACTTACCACATTTATGTCTGCACATGTTCCTGTGGGGAGGCAAAACCTCCTTGTAAAATGCATGTAGATTTCTTTGTTAGGCTCTAGTGACTCCTGGGAAGTATACCTTACAATCTGAGCATTCCAGATGAAATAACCGAAGAAATTTGTGGGTTCAAATTTATATGTTTGGATCAGCAGG
>NW_006775074.1:2687394-2698687 GCF_000442215.2 Lipotes vexillifer
AGCAGGAAAAGGGACAGCATGCCAAATTAGGCTCAATTTTCTTTTCATTTTAAAATTTCATTTGCTCATCTCTTTTCTTCTTTCCTTTCTAAAAATGTGTTTGCTAAAGTGTGGATCAGGGAAATTCTATAGATCTAGCATAGCTGGATGTCAGCAAGGCATGTGACAAAAATCTCTCATGAAATCCCAGAGGACGTGACAGGGAAAATGTGGGCCAAATGACAAGCCAGGGCAAGGGGTATAAAACTGATTGAATTTCAGTACACACAAGGCAGTGTCAACTTAGAAGAGTCTCCAGCGGCTTGCCTCGGGACTCTGAATCCAGTCTTGCATCCGTCAACATTTTTCCTAATGACTGGGATTAGGTCATGGATATCTCACCAAATTTTCTCATGACTCAAAAAGGAGGGACAACAAATATGCTGGATAACAAAGCAAGGCCCCCAGTGGCTTCAATAGGCTAGGACGGTGGTCCTCCAAGTACAGTCTGCACATCACCTATCTCAGAATCATCTGATTTAATATGAATCATCCAGTTTGAAATGCAGATGCTTGGCCCACTCCATACCTGCTGACTCGTGGCAGACACTCTTTAAGAAACACATGTACCCCAATGTTCATAGCAGCATTATTTACAATCTCCTAGATATGAAAGCAACCTAAGCATCCATCGACAGATGAATGGATAAAGATGTGGTGTATATATATATATATATACACATATATATATCATATATATACATACATATACATATATATGGTATACACACACACACAATGGAATATTACTCAGGCATAAAAAAAAGAATGAAATAATGCCATTTGCAGCAACATGGATGGACTTGGAGGGCCTTATGCTGAGTGAAATAAATCAGACAGAGAAAGACAAATACTGTATGATATCACTTATATGTGTAATCTAAAAGGTATAACAAACTAGTGAATAAAACAAAAAAGACGCAGACTCACAAATACAGAGAACAAACTAGTGGTTACCAGTGTGGAGAGGGAAGGGGGAGGGGCAATATAGGGGTAGGGGATTTTTTAAAAAGGGTTATTGTGGGATTATATGAAATCACGTGTGTGAAACTTCTGAAAAGTGTAAAGCACTGTAGAATTTAAAGAATCTTTCATTCAATTAAAAAATAAATTATAAAAAAACAACACTGAACCAGAACACAGTCACCTGAAACATTAGGTCCTGACCTATAGTTGGTGGGTCTGTGAACATCTTTCCTGATACACACTTGACAAAAGCCATCAAACTATGGCTATCTCAAAATTAGTAAAACCTGAAGGAGGAAAAACCCTCCAGAGTGTTTGTTGTTGTTATTGCTGTGTTTAATTCAAGGGAAGACCAAGGAGTATCTTAAAATGAATTTAAGCTGGAGGCTGACAGGCACCTAGGTGGTGGCAGAAGGATTAAAGCAAATGACACTCAGGTAGAATGAAGGAATATTCCAGGGTAACCCTCAGGGGTCCCTCTTGTGAGGCAGGACCTCATAAGAATCTCCCCTCAGTAAATGGAAGTTTTTGTTTCAGGTGCCTTCCTGGGACAGTACCTCAGCAGGTAATTCCATTAGGTTTGGCACTTTAATAACAACCAGATTTAGCAAATGAAAACTGCAGAAAATATTGAACAAAGGAAAAAATACATATTGCTTGTTCCTGAAAATGACACTCTAGCTGACCCCCACCCCCCGCAAAAGTCTCTGTGATTCTTATATTTTAAATAGCAACTCTGAAATCCACTTCCAAGAGTCAGTGTAAGACTCATGCAACTTTCAAACTTGAGGAAATTAAAAATACATGTGAAGCCATGTCTTTTTACTATTAAATACTGAAAGTCGATATTAAAATCTGGAATCAAAGGAAAATTCAGATCCTACCCCCTAACAGGAGGCGTTTTCATGAAGTCTGCTGTCTTCTAACATAATATGCAATTGATCTGAGCCAAAGGGTTCAATTTTCTCCTGGATCTTCTGTCATTTTATGAGATCTGGCCCTCTGAAAGTAACTAATACTGCAATGAAGAAGCAACAAAAACTCATGAAGCAAAAATCCTGCCGAAAGTATACAAACTACCCTCCAATGTTTGAGAAAAAGACAGCATCTCATATTTCTTTCATTCTCTTTTTAATGCCTGGTACACTCGTCTTCCCATAATGAATATTCGGTGTTCAAAAATATTTCCTTTAAAAAAAAGGAAAAAACAGAATGGGGTACTTAAAATGGGAAATTAATCCATACATTTCCAGAATGTTACCAGGATCCTCCAAAAAATACAATTCTAAAATGAAAAAAAAAATAGTTCAATTATCTTTCAGCTATCTCACTATCTGCTTGAACAAAAATATATGGGTTTACTCCTTAAAAGTCAGATCAAAGCTGCTTCAGAAAATTAACATCTTTCTTTTATCACTAAAGGGAAGATAAAGCAAGATGTGGTTTTATTCTTGAAACTCACCTCCTGGATTTACAATAACAAAAGAAATCCCAGTCCCTAAGATACCACCTTCTCTTTTAACAATGGGGTAATTGAATCACGTGGCATCTCATTCTTTCATATGGCTGTACTCTATGCTTATGAAAAACCAAAACAGAAGATAGAAAACAGACTGGTGGTCTCCAGGTGCAGGGGAGAGAGGGGTGCTTAATGGGTACCCAGTTTGGAACTAGATAGAGATGGTGGTTGTACCAATGCCACAGAACTGAACACTTTAATATGGTTAATTTCATGTTATATGAATTTCACCTCAATCAAGCAAAAACCAAAAACAAAATCAGGAAAATGCCAATGTTTCCCTAAGGACATAATCCCATGAGCAGCTCATTGACAGAGAGAGGTCAGTTGCGGGTATGGGGCCTAGAGTGGGAGTCTATATTCTGGTACCCACTCATGGAAATGTGACCCTGTATCTCTCCCAACCTATGAAAGAATTCTGGCTGCTAAATAAAAGACTGACGTGTTACCAGGAGGTTATCTACCAAAAGGGAATTGGCTTAAGGATGAAGGGATCTGGGTTTCACCTTGGCTCTATGAAGAGAGCTAAATTATGCTGTGTATCTCTGAAGCCTGGATAATCATGCCTCAGAGGGTGGCTGCGAAGGTCACATGGGCACCACCTCACATGACAAAGCACAGTTCACATGGTTTCTTTGGGGTGCTCAAAAAAGAAGAAAAGAAACAGCTGTATAACCACAGTTGACAGATCGAGCAGATGGCCAAGACTGGAAAAGGATGACGGGGGCACGCAGAACCTATTAAGAACCACGAAACGCTGAGGGTCACAGAGCAAGTGGAATGTTCACGTACCAGGTCCACACTGTTCACTCCAGGCATTAGCAAGAGGCACAGTAAGTGTCAAAGGTCAACCACAAAAGGGAATTTTGAAGGTATAAGAGACACACTCTATATGACAGGCGTATTCACATTTGTTTTCAAACTGCACCTTCCCCACATAAAATCCCTGTTATAAAATTTAACACCAGTTATCTTGAGAACAGACCCTCACCTGTACCATTTTGTTCCTGACTTGCTTGAATACACACACACACACACACACACACACACACACACACACACACAGGAATCTGATTACATGATTGTCAGGCTCTTTTGTCATCTATAATCCAGCTAAGTGATTTTGGTGGAGGCAAAGAGAATAATCTGCCTTGGTCTGGGTTACCACCAAATAGTGTTAGAATTGCCTGGTATGTACAAAAGAGATGATTTCCTGCTCGTGGAGACCATTTTCCTGGCCCCATGAAACAGGGTAACCCCATCAAAAGTGGCATACACTACTTGCCAGGAGAAGAAAGAAGCTATAGCTTGGTAAATACAGAAATGTTTGATAACTGAAGGCCTTATGTTTCAAATTTATGAATGTCTGGGCCTGTGGGGACAGGTACTACTGAGCACCAGTGACGCCCATTACATTCCTTTCAGAATGAGAAAGGCTAAAATAAATATACAAGAAATCCTGACCATGTTTGGTATATAAAATAACTCATTTAGTATATAGTACAAAATCATTTGTGGAACAAGCTTAAAACTATGTTATCCCAAGAAGAAAAATAGAATATTTCCTACCTAAGAAGATGGAATGAAGGGGAAGACAGAAGATTTTTAAAGAAGTCAGAAAAGTGTTGCTGACAGAAAGCACATGGACCGGAGGGTGGTAGGCAGGGTGACAAGGCCAAAGATCTAACTTGGAAAACCAGTAAAGTACTTTTGCAAAGAAATACCAAAAGAAGTCAATGCATATAAAGTAGAAATTAAGGATGAAGATAACCTTTAAGAGAGTGGTGAAACTTGAGGCCCTTGGCACAGTGGAAATAGTATGGAAAGTCTTATATAAAAACTGCTGGCTGAAATGAACTCGAAGTTCCAGCCAGGATATGAGGTAGCACCCAATCGAGGAGACAAGGATGCAGAAAGGGTTAGTGAGCTGAAGTGATCAATAATAGGTTTATGGGGTCTTACTGACAAACAGCGGGGAGAGAAGAAAGAGAATAAAAGAATTATGTGGAGGATAAAGTCCTTCTGATAACAGAAATAGAAAGAGTCGGCCTAAGAACTGCCACAAGAGCATTAAACACATTACAAGAGAAGAAGCAGCCAGGTAACAAGAAAGCACTGGAAATCTGAGAGGAGGAAATTTATAAGGAAACAATGGAGAGCTCTGTGGACATTTTGTTGGTTGTGTTCAGGTAGGGAGAAAGAAAGCTTCCATAGAAGCTAAAAACCCTATGGTGGTCAATGAGACATAGTGAAAATCATTAAAAAGTCAAATTACTTTCAAATGTAAGCTTTTATCATTATTTTTGTCTCTACTTTCAATGGCTGGGAAAAAAGAAGCCAGTATTTGCAAGAAAGCTCTTCCATAGATAATTCACATCTCAATTTTCTTTATCTACGTATTGGTTATTCAAAGCTTTGAATCACAGAAGAAGAAAAAGGTACTGGAACAAACGCCCCTGTACTCAAGAGGTGAAGCTGATGGCCAGAAAACACGTCTTCTTCATCTAATCCAACCTCTCGAGAGGAATGAGACAGAGACATAGAGCTGCTATTGGATATACACAGCCAGCCCCTTCTCTTCCTTTCCTTCCAAAAATTTCTACTCAGCATTGATTATATGCCAAGCTCTGACTAGGCAAGACATAGGACACAACTGTGCATAAGAAATAAACCTTTGGAATTTGGGGATTGACATGTACACACTGCTACACTTAAAAAGGATAACCAACAAGGACCTACTGTAGAGCACAGGGAACTCTGCTCAATATTCTGGAACAACCTAAATGGGAAAAGAATTTGAAAAAGAATAGATGCATGTATACGTATAACTGAATCACTTTGCTGTACACCGGAAACTATCACAACATGGTTAATCAACTATACTACAACATAAAATAAAAAGTTTTAAAAAAAGAAACAAATCTTTGGAAATCCTTTGTAGTGTACATATCTCACATCTTCTTAAATCAATCACCTGTTGATGGGCATTTAGGTTGCTTCCATGTCTTGGCTGTTGTAAATAATGCTGTTATGAACACTGGGGTGTATGTGTCTTTTTGAAATAGAGATTTTGTCTTTTCTGGATATATGCCCGGGAGTGGGGTTGCTGGGTTGTATGGTAGTTCTATTTTTAGTTTTTTAAGGACCCTCCATACTGTTCTCCATGGTGGTTGCATCAACTTACATTCCCACCAACAGTGTAGGAGGGTTCCCTTTTCTCCACACCCTCTCCAGCATTTATTATTTGTAGACTTTTTGATGATAGCCATTCTGACTGGTGTGAAGCATGACTCGTGGTTCTGATTTGCATTTCTCTAATAATTAGTGACATTGAGAATCTTTTCATGTGCCTGTTGGCCATCTGAAGATATGGCATATATACACAATAGAATATTACTCAGCCATAAAAAAGAATGAAATACTGCCATTTGCAGCAACATGGATGGACCTAGAGAATATCATTCTAAGTGAAGTAAATCAGGCAGAGAAAGACAAATATTATATGATATCACTCATATGTGGAATCTAAAAGAATAGTACAAATGAATCTACATACAAACCAGAAACAGACTCACAAACATAGAAAACAAACTTATGGTTGCCAAAGGGAAAAGGAGGGGAGGAGCGATAAATTAGGAGTATGGGATTAACAGATACAAACTACTATATACAAAAAAATAGATAAGCAACAAGAATTTACTGTATAACACAGGAAATTACATTCAATATCTTATAATAATCTATAATGCAAAATCTGAAAAAAACATGTATATTATATGTATATATACACATATAACTGAATCACTTTAACATACACCTGAAACTAACACAATATTATAAATCAACTATACTTCAATTTTAAAAAGAAGGAAAAAAAGAGAAATAAATCCTGCCTTCAAGGAGCTTACAATCAAGCAGAAAGAATAAAACAAATGCACAACCAAGATGATGGGTGTAGTTCAAGCTGGGCCTCTACACTCAAATCTTGCATGTGCTCGGCTATTCCAACAAAACCAGCTGATTCCAGAGAGTTAGCTGGAAACAGCTAGTTCAATACCTTGGTAGTATGACTATAAAAAAGTTCTGAAAAAGTTTTGTCACCTGCCCTCTGGGCAGCTGAAGAATCTTAATACAGACAGAATACAGGATACAGAGTCTAGATATGATTTTACATGACTAGACAACAGTTTTTATTTCCTAGGTAAATGTGGAGCACAGTTGGATTTTTTACAATTTTCACGTATAAGCTATTAAGTTTATCCACCAGCAATAACTCCTATTTCTGGTTGAGTGTTCCTGGAAGAAAAATATAATTAAACTTCGAAGATAGGTTGTTCAAATTGTTAGTCCTAAAATTACATATTCATAGACACAAGAAGAGTCAATATAATACACTGGAAATATGAAGTATTTGGGTAAGTCACCAAACCTCCTTGTGCCTCATTTATCTCATTTGTGAAATGGAGAGAGATTAGTAACTCACAGGATGCTATAACAATAAAATGAGATGCCACATGCAACAATAACTTTAAAACTTGTTATCATTATACATTATATGTTCTCGTTCAAGTTGCTGTATTCAACTACAGATGGTGGTCAGAAACATTTGTTCCTATGCACGAACTCTTGTTGGGTTTCATTCATTTCTTTATAACCATATGTGTACAGAATGCACAGGTTTGAAAATTTGTACCTGAGCATTCTTAAGCCTTTAAAGCTGCTTACAATTGAAAGCTTTTAATGTTCACTGAAGGGAATTTACACTGTATTTACGACCTGCACATAATCATTACCTTCCAATAAAAATGACTCATTAAATAAAAAGCTATTTTCACCCATGAGCTCTTAGGATATATTTGCTTACTAAAGGAAATCCAATAACCGCCTGCTCAGTATGTTCTGCATTTCTTACTACAGTTATTTGTGGTTCATATGTCTATTCAAGTTTCGCCAAATCTGAGTGACTCACGAACACTAAAAGACAGAAAACAATAACAAGAAACACACAAGCTAACAAAACCACACTCATTTTCCGAAGTGAGAGATGCTAGGATCCATTTGAGAGGGACAGAGAACTTCTGATCTTTATTTGGCTTCTGGTGAGAAGCCAAAACATAGCAGGGCTGCTGTTTCCAACATCTTTATTAAGAATCCCATGTGCCAACTAGGAAAGATTCCCCTGTGGGGCTTCCCTGGTGGCGCAGTGGTTGAGAATCTGCCTGCCAATGCAGGGGACACAGGTTCGAGCCCTGGTCTGGGAAGATCCCACATGCCATGGAGCAACTGGGCCCGTGAGCCACAATTACTGAGCCTGCGCGTCTGGAGCCTGTGCTCCGCAACAACAGAGGCCACGATAGTGGGAGGCCTGCGCACCGCGATGAAGAGTGACCCCCACTTGCCACAACTGGAGAAGGCCCATGCACAGAAATGAAGACCCAACACAGCCATAAATAAATAAATAAATAAATACATTGTGTAAAAAAGATTCCCCTGCAACAGAGAGAAATCTTCTTGAAAGTGACAGGCCATCTACTCAAACCTGGGTACCAAGCTCTATATGTTAATTGAGTATCTAAGGTCCCCAGAATGATGAACTATTTGCCCCAAAGCCAACACTACCTCTGTGTTACCCACACGGTTGCTTTCCCACCATAGCTCTGTCTGCCTGAAATCAGAACTGGTACTAGACAAAGCAGATGATTTAATTTTACTAAGGGCTGGAAATTCGACCGCACAGCTGAAGAAACTGCATTGGGTTTGATCAGAACAAAAGAAGGCAGAAACCTCTCCCTCCCACCTATCCCCACCAGTGGCCTGGCCAGCCAATTCCAGCAGAGAATATTCAACAGCCCAGTGTTCACCCAGGGAAGTCAGAGGACCAGGATTGGGGGCAGGCATCACTGTGTTTAACAGACCCTGCCAGGAGCCACAGGGGGATCGTTGTGTTTGTTTGTGTTTTTCATAGCTCCCTAATATTTTATAACAACAATGCTACTGTTTCTCATTTTAATGTGTAGTGTTTTCATGTTGGGCTTATTTATCTTATCCCAAACAACATAATAATTGCAGAGTAGAAAACCACTTTGGGAAAAAGAGTGTTTGCATATGCTAATGATTTCATTTCAAGAGTTCCATGACTAAAAACTAAGCATGTGTGATTCAAAAAAAAAAAAAGTGTGCTTTCATCTTTGCTTCAAATGCTAGGTATGATGTTTTTAGGGCAGTATACAACAGAATGTAAAATAAGTTGTAAAATACCATAGAGGATGGTCACCCAAAATCTTCACAAGTGTAAAGTGAACATACAGTCAACTCCAGCGTAAGCCATTCTGATAAAAGGTGATGTCTGCTTATGGCAAAGTCGGTAACTCCACACCTCAGTAATAAATATGGTTAACGATGACAACTTAAGACATCAAAAGCATCTTCTGAATCATGGAGACAGTTCTGAGTAAAACAGTGTGCATGCTTACAAGTCCTCAGTTCAAGGCTCAGTGGTACCACTGACCAGCTCTGGGGCTGTGGAAAAGTCACTTTATCTCAGTAAGTCTCATCTTCCTCAAATGTCAAAGCAGGGCACTGGGCGAAATGTGCTCCAAAGAATCATCAAAGAGTTTTGAAAAATCCAGTTCAATTATAATTTTAGCAGGAAGTGTATTAAATTACTGCAATTCTTTGAAAATTAGTAATTTAGGTATAGGGTGTGTACATGTTTATTTTATTAAACAGGACAGAACACTTCCACTTTGCCTGCACACATGCCTTATCTTCCCAACTAGAATAGAAGTCCTCCAAGCAAGGAACCAAGATCCACTCCCAGCAGTTAAGACATTACACCTGCTCAGTTGGACACGTTTTAATACAATACATTTGATAAAAATGAAAGAACAGTTGCTGTGAAACAGTATCAGAAAAACAGACTCTAGAAGGAAGATGGGAAATAGTTATATAATTAACAAGGGAAATAGTTTTTCCTCTTATGACATAGGCACGTTGAAGTTAAAGGAAATTTGAGATGGGACACATTTACACCAAGACTTTTGAGTCACTGGAAAATACTTTAAAACAGGATACTTCTGTGTAGGACAAATCTGCATTTACAATTGTGTCTTTTAAATTATATTCTTCCTACAGTTAATTGATTTTGTTAATCACAAAGAGTAGTTATAGAGTTTGTCTGCGGCAATCAACTGAGTTTGTGCCCCATCTTTCTTGCCTTCCTCCAAGTCAAAATAATAAGTTTCCACATCTAAAATCCCTTCAGGACTTAATCCAGAGGCCATCGTCTTAGTGAGGCCTTCTTTGGAACACTCCACCACCTGATTTTTCTGCATGATTTTTCTGCTTAGCACTTAAACCCACCTAACATATTACATGTTATACTTATCTTGATTATTATCTCCTTCTCCATTAGAATGTTAAAAGGATAAGGATTTCTGTCCATTTGATTCGTTGGTCTAGCTTGCTGCCTAGAACAATGCTTGACACATAGTAGGTGCTCAATATATATAATATATAATAACATACCATATATGAAAATACCAAATACATAACATATTGTAACTTGTATAACATGTAATACTATATGATGTATGTATTATAAATTATGTTGTTTTATATTATATATTTTATATTATAATTATATACTGTATTATATATTATTATATTTAGTACATATTCTATTTTGCTTATATATGTTCATTATATTATATATTGCATGCTATAATATACAATGCCTATTTTAATGAATTGTTGAATATTGTAGATATGCCCTTTAAGCTCCTAGCAACAAAGGCACATAAGAAAATCGATGCACAGGGCAGCAGGAGGGGTGGGGGCAGGCATTTTTCTAAGAGGACCCAAACATGTGGGCTCCAGGAACAGTGTGTGGTCAGGAAAAGAGCAAGGGCTGGGAGTTAGATGATCTGAGTTGAAACCTTGGCTCTGCTACTTCCTAACTTTGTGAAATTTAGCAAGTTATTCAACCACTCTAAACTTCAGTTCCCACTCCCATAAATCTGGGGTCATAAGAGTCCTTGGCCCATAAGTTTAATGTGAGGACTGCATGAGTTCCAGTACATAAAACACCCTGCAGAGCATCTAGCAGATAACAAGCTCTCCAATAAAGTGCTAGATGATGGTGGTGATGATACCAATGAGGAGGAAAGCAAAGATGATTGTATTGTGACAAGGAATGAAGATGGGAGAGTAAGTTCAGCAGACAAAATTCTCACAAAATCCTCAGCTTCTAGTCTTTCCTCTACCTCCCCCTGCATTTCTAGCCCATGAATTCATGCACAAACATTTGATAAAATAGCACTCAGATGTCAAGAAAAGAGAGGTGTTAGAAACAGGTTTTGCCCACATCAATCAAAGAACATGAAGTGCTGGCATTTCTTCCCATGCAGTTCTTAGCAGTCCAGGGCCCAGAGAAACAGGAATCACAACACCCTGACAAATCAGAGCTATGGGGAGATGTGTCATTTTGTGTAACTGAGTTTTGTAAGTAGCTTAGCATCTGCTCAGGTAGGCATCACAATTTTATGGGTTGTATTTCATGTTGCTTAGATTTTATTTGTTTGTTTCAATGAAATATCTTTCCCAAATACATTGCAATTCTCTGCCCAGACCCTCTTTGGGCATTGCCAAGATTCACTCAATTCAGTCTGCTCCACTCCTCTCCCACAGCCTCAATTGTTCACCAGCTTCCTGTGAGGAACCCCCAGTGCAACAGCAGGAAAAGGAGCTCACTCACAGTAACGCAGGAAT
>NW_006775074.1:2698725-2713328 GCF_000442215.2 Lipotes vexillifer
GGAATGCTGACCAGTCTGTACCCACAAAGTATTGGCTTTCCCACCAGCAGCCCAAGCATACCCAATGCAACCCAGAAGAGTTGGGGTGTTGATGCCCCCACCTGGTGGCAGATCTGACCAATAAGAGGTCAAAAACAGGAAAGAGCCAATGGAAAACTTGCTGGCCCTTCCCTCCAACTCCAGGCCAAATGGCCCAAGATGCAGAGCTTCTAAGTGGCCTCCCTGGAGACAGCAGAGTGACTGAGAGAGAAACAGGCTGGTTTTTGTTGTAAAGCTGTGACTGATTTAATATACCAATTTATATTTGGGCTCCCTTCCTTCAGGCCTGGCTTCCTTCTTTCCCTCGTTCTTGTTCCCCTGGGATTGTACCCTTAATAGAACATTGGCATGTACTGTAATTTTTGCCTTGGGCTCTGTTTTCTAGGGAATCTGGGCCTCTACAATGGTTGGAACTCTTCATTATAATGATCATCTCTTATACTGTGTGGTAATGAAGTGATGGGCTCCCTTTGGGTCAGCCCTTAAGGAGATACTTAGGGCTGTTCATCCAGAAAGTGTCTGAGGTATAGTGATTGAGAGCTCAGACTGGTGCTGGCCTAACTCATTCAAATCCCTGTTCTACCACAAGCTGTGAAATCCTGGACAAGTAATTTAAAATCAAGCTTTTGTTTCCTCATCCATAGATGTCGATAATCGGAGTACCTACCTTACAGAATCCTTGTGAAAAGTAAATGAGTTAATACTTTTCAATGCCTGGCACATAATAAACACCAGTGGCGATGGGGGCTAGCCACTGATTTCTCTCCCTGTCTGATGAACAGGGTTATTCCTCGTTGTTCTTAGTATGCCTACCTACAGCAATCTCTCTGCTGTGCAGTTTCTAGAATATTGTAGGATCATACATCAAGAAGTCTAGATTACTAGAACTGTGTGCAAAGTAAAATTAAAAAGCTCTAGGTAAAGGGCTTCCCTGGTGGTGCAGTGCAGGAAAGAAGAATTTGCCTGCCAGTGCAGAGGACACGGGTTCGAGCCCTGGTCCGGGAAGATCCTACATGCCGTGGAGCAACTAGGCCCGTGTGCCACAACTACTGAGCCTGCGCTCTAAAGCCCACGAGTCACAACTACTGACGTCCACGCACCTAAAGCCCATGCTCCGCAACAAGAGAAGCCACTACAATGAGAAGCCCACGCACCGCAATGAAGGGTAGCCCCTGCTCGCCGCAAGTAGAGAAAGCCCGTGCATAGCAACAAAGACCCAACGCAGCCAAAAATAAATTAAATTAAATTAATTAATGAGAAAAAGAAAGTTCATGTATAGCAGAACAAATTCATTCTACAGATTATTTAGAAGAGGCTCCCAATAGCAATTTGTGCTTTTACACTCCGGTTCTTGAACATATTCTACCAAATTATCAAGTTCCAATTTAGCTGATTACACATTTTTGAGTCATGTGGTATGACTGTGGACTATAGAATTCTGACTTAGCATTAACACCATTGGGTGTCTACACTATCCTAGCTGTGAAACACAGGAATTTAGTGACCATAAATGAAACTCTTACTCATTCCAATTCTGATTATTTGCCTTCTAGGATAAAACTACCTGAAGACAGATGGACGACGCCTGCACTTTTATCTATCGATTTATTTATTTATTTAAATAAATTTACTTATTTTATTTATTTATTTTTGGCTGCTTTGGGTCTTTGTTGCTGCGCGCGGGCTTTCTCTAGTTGCGACGAGCAGGGGATCCTCTTCTTTGTGGTGCGTGGGCTTCTCCTTGCAGTGGCTTCCCTTGCTGTGGAGCATGGGCTCTAGGTGCGCAGGCTTCAGTAGTTGTGGCATGCAGGCTCAGTAGTTGTGGTTTGCGGGCTCTAGAGCGCAGGCTCAGTAGTTGCGGTGCACAGGCTTAGCTGCTCCATGGCATGTGGGATCTTCCCGGACCAGGGCTCGAACCCGTGCCCCTGCATTGGCAGGCTGATTCTTAACCATGGCGCCACCAGGGACACCCCAACGCCTGCACTTTTAGCAGTCAGGACAATGTTTTATGAAATTCTCATCTAAAAGTTAATCACCGTGTTTTCAATTCAAGGCTCTTTCAGTCTAATCATGTGGCAAATATTTCTTTAGAAGTATACTCAAGGTGTGAGAAAGATATGTATAACTCTACCCAGGTTCCAGGAAAGATGCTGATATGCATGGGAACAGGGGATAGACAAACATGGAAGAAAACCTTAACCCTGCTCTGTAGCACCACAGCCTCATTCAAGATCTCAGGGCCTCATGCTGGCTCAATATGATGTGATATATCTATTGAATAGAATTCCCTGTTAAAGCTGACCTCAAGTCAATGTTTATTTTTTAAAATAACAGGGCTTTATCAAGGTTCCAGAAACATCTTACCAATGCCAGCAGCCCATGGGGAGGGAAATTACCGATTGTGAGATGTGCTACTGATATGTACGATATAATAGCAATAAATTAGATTATCAAAAAACACTTTCATAATAATGTTGAAATTCTGATTAAGTGAAACCCCTAATGGTTTAACGGGAAACCTCAAAATCATGCTTTTAGGATACAGATAATGAGTCAAAGCAAAAGAACTCTGTGACTGTCATTAAGACAACTCTCAAAGACCCTGTTTCCTTGGCTTCCAGATCTAGTGTATACTTCCTGGTGAATTCCCAAATAAGTGTTAAAAAAGAGAGTGGGCCCAAGGAACAATGCACTTCTCTCACCAGCCAACCACTCAGAAAAGGCAGTGAGCTCAAAACTCTGTATTTTTTGAACTTGCAGACTTCTTACTCTGCAAGTGCTGCTTTGGCTACACACTTCCAGGGCACCTCCTTGAGATACCTGGAGATATCAGGGAGCCAGATCCACTCACATGTAACCGTGATTTTATGTCCTCTGCACAGCTTTGTCTGTTGGTTCAATAATACATGAGAGTGACAAAATCCATAAACCTGGTCTAGGGGTCGGCAGTCTACAAATCTGTGGCCTGGCCCAGCTCAGTCCCTCCCTCCAATGATACTGAAGACTTAACTTCTTTCAGAAAAATGTTCATTTACCAACACTCCTAGGCAGATGCACATTTAATATGAGGCTATCAAAGTCAAAGCTTCCAAGCCCCATAGAGGACCATAGCAATGATTCACAGGGTTACACATTTCTATAAATTTTGCATAAGTAATATACCTAAACCACAGTCATTTAAAACTTCTTTCTCTTTCCCCTCAACTTCTCCTCTATTATACTCTGCATCACCAGATAAAGTAGTTGTAAGCATCTGAGAGACCTAAGGGAGAATGAGTTGAAGATACATTAGGTTTGCATTTAGTGGCATATATTTATGTGGTTCACCATCAATTCCATGTATCGACAAATCGTTGTTAGCTGTCCAGTGTAGGAATGGCTTCCCCAAACCCTTCTACTACCCATTGCACCGAGACACCCAGCATTGTAGCATGGAAGTGAAGGGAAAGAACTTGTATCACCACATGTCCATATCCTGGGGTGGCCAGCACTGGAATTACAGCCATTGGGAAGGAGAGACTAGGTACAAAACGTACAGAGCCAGGAGCTAGTCTGTGGAAAATTCCCCAATCATTAGACATGTAAACTTGTAATTAGAAGATTTGGTTCTTGCCTATAGAGTCAAAATCATAGTTTTGCAGCAAAATTTTCTCCTGAAATGCAGCATAAGTGCACCATGAGTTCTTCCCTTTGGTGGATTAGATTCTCAGACATGGAAATTACTAGACGTATTTTGTTTATAGAGCACAGACCTGTAGCAGTTATTATTAAGAGCAAGTAGATCTGCAACAGCTCATATGAGAAACAAACTTGATAGAGATGTTTTCAACTTTGACACAGATGGAGAGAATACACATAGCACTACCAATAACAAGCTATGACTCTAGAGAAACATTTCTAAACTCTCACTGAAAAAACAAACTTCAATCAACCACGTTGGAGGAAAAAAAATCTTTCTTCACTTTTTATAGAAACAATTACAAGATTATTATCCTATAAGAGGCAATCAAAGAAAAAAGGCAACCAAAAAAATGCAGGGGAAAAAAGTATTAGAAAGGTGTGTTAGACAATCAACAAAATATTATATTTTTCCTGAGCTTTGTGATATTTGTGTTTGTTGGCTTTCAAACTCATGAGTTACTGTGATTTCTTTCCTCATTCTAAACAAATACAAAGATTTTGTAGTCATACTTTTTATAATTTTTCTCAAAGCAGGCACACCAAATTGCATGAGCTTTAAGCCTCACAAAACCTGGACCCATTTCTGGGGTTATGCATTCCTTGACAATTAAGCCTTGCTTATATATCATCATCAACTGACTTTAATGCCCTGGTTATCTCTCAGACTGTCTTGTCTCTAACTGGAATTTGTAAAAATCATCCCACAGTGCCAAAGAGTGATGCTAAGGCCGCAGTGAACATGATGAATGGCCAGCACAAGGCACTCACTTACGTTGTGTCACTTAGGTATCCCACGGTTTGCAATTACATGCTTTTCTGTCTCTACTACCCATCCTTGACTTAATCATCTATGCATCTTCTTCAGTGCAAAGCACTGTGCCTGCAGAGAATCTGTGTGCTATAACTGTGGCAAGTAGAGAAGGAAGAGGTGGAGGATGAGGAAAAAAGGGAGCAGAGAAGCCGCGAGAGCAAAGAGGCAGACTTTTAAGAATGTGCAGAAAAACTGAAAATGGTTTAACCTCTATTTTATAGATCTTGGGGCTAAACCACAAAGCCTTTATGTTTTTACCATAACGTGTGTTGTTTGTGTGTGTGTGCGTGTGTGTGTATGCTGGTGTGTGTGTACCTCAAATTCTTATCTTAATTCCTTCACCATTTATTCACTTTTTGACTCAAGACATTTCCTCTTCAATATATTATTTTTACTTGGTACTATTCTCACTAGCATGCTGCTTTTTAAAAGCAACTCGAATATTAACTATGCTATGTAAACGAAAATCGGTGAATTTAATCACAAAGAGTGTGGCCCTAGAGGAGCTACTAAGTCCTCCAATGTCCAATGGGAAAATTTGGAGAGTCCTATTATATTCAATCATTGTATACCAGTGCCCAGAATTTAATATAAGTTGAATTGAATCCCACACACAACTCTTTGTAGATTCTGTCTGTCGATAAGACATGCGTTCATAAAAACTGGCAAGCTAAAACTACAGGCTGCAGCCCATTTTCATTTTCATTTTCTTTTCAATGAAACACTGGGAATGTAGCGGCATCGCATAAATATTTATCAAACTCTATAAACCTTCCAAGTGTAGTGATAAATGAAAGTATCCTTCAACATGCATATAAAACACCTGCCGAAAAAACATTTTTAGGAGACTGAAATGAGACGCGAGCTATCCGAAGTCACAGAAGCCAATAAATTTATCCCACTTCCTTCTGGAGAGCCGCTAATACATGAAGCAAGCATTTGATTGTTTCTGTAACCTCTGCTTACTAGGCCTCTGAAATTTCATTCTTTGTTAACTGAAGAAGTAAATATAATTCAGTATCACTTGGCACTGAGGAAATCATGACCCTGGCGTGAAGGGCCAGGTAAGCCATGGGAAACGTCTATTATTAAAATATAAAAGAAAGACTGATTTCAGAGAAAAGACCACACAAGTTTCTAGGTTGTTGGCTTGCCACCCTATCTGGATTTCGTCTTTATGCTGGTCACTAGTTTTATCATTTACTAGTTACCTAGGGACAATAGCAGCTCAAAGTTGATATACAAGGCAGGCATAATTACAGATTTGAACCAACAGTCTTCTATTAAAACCTAAACTGCCTTCAGCCAACAGTTAAGAAAAAAAGGTCAAGAAGGAGGCACATGCTGAAAAGAGTAATAAAAACATGCTCTTCATTATTTTCCAGAAGCTTCTAACCCTCTCTCTGGCCTGATTTACATGACAACTACTACGTTCTTCTGAATGTTATGGAGTGTTCCGGGCTCCTCCGGGAACATTATATTTCTCTCAAATAATTATGATCAAGAAGTCTAGAGCTAACGTTAAAAATCCAGAGCCGAGAAAAGTTTCTGCTATCACTTGATCATAACTTCATTCCTCTCCTTTACTTGCTCTGGTCCCAGGGGCAAATTTTGAGCCAAAATTCAGTGATTCTCTTTTAACCTAGACAGGTAGAGACAAAATATCACCTTGAAAAAAGAATGAGGATGGGCAACACCATTTAGTTTGGAATGATCATGAATTGCACCATGATAAGCCGCCGAGTAGCATCTGCCTTACACCTCAAATTGTCAAAAAGGAGTTTAACAGGAAAGTTTGGGGAGAAGAAACTGGAAAGATTGACAGTAAGATAGTAAGATAAAATATGATTTCAGTAAGAAACAGTAAGACAGTAAGATAAAATATGATTTCTGGTGCCTCTGAATATCAGAAAAGGGAAGCTTATATTTTATGACATTATGCAAGAAACATGATCCTATGGATATTACCCACCTTTTAAAATATCTGGGTTGGGACATCAGATTTTTGCAATGACAAAAGCTTCTCAAATTTCTAACAATACAAATTTTCCTGTTCTTGGTTTTCATCCACCCACTCTTGACTCTAATGATTAGTCTACAGATAAAAGAGTATTAGACTCAGCACTGGCAGCCAGTAAACATTCTTCAGTTGAACTAACTAAATAAAAGCTCTACGTATTTATTCTTTCCCTGGCCACCAGTTGAAGTGAATCCTTCTCCCTATAGAAGATCAAGTACAGCATCTCAACACTGGAGAGCTTGAAAGATCCTGGTCCCACTATAGAAGGCCCAGGTCTGATACCTGTAGCTCTCTGTGTCACCACTGCCTGTCTCAGTGCCTTCCACAAAGGTAGTGTCCAACTAATGTTAAGTTATGAAGACAATAGTGAGAGCTGTCACATGCTGTTAGGATGTATTATTATTCAGTAATTATTATTATTAATTATTCAGTAATTATTCATTCCTCTTCCTCCCTCCTTCTGTAAGAGAAGTACTACTCTCTACCCCACATCAATATTGAACTTGGCCCCAAGACCTTCTTTGGCCAATGGAATGTGGGCCGGTCTTGAGCAGAGGCTTTCAGAGGCACCACAAACTTCCATCAGCCTCTTGCACTCCTGATCTGACTTTGAGAGCACTACATCCCAGACAGTGAGTACTCCCTTCAGCCTGGGTCCTGAAGTAGGAAACACATGTAGAACAGATCGTAACTCAATCTACAGCCTGCAACAATTTCAACTGTCTTCCCAGACTTAAGAGCAAGAAGAAAAAAATGTCTGCTTTTATAAGCCACTGAAATTTTGTGATTGTTTGTTATACAGTAATAATACAGAAAAAATCTGACTAATACATATGCTTAGCAAGGTTATTACGGCACACTGCAGTGGAAAAGAGGGGAACTGACATGAGATTTGGAGTCCATTGCACTAGAGCATCCAGTTCTAACAACTTCCAGATGCCTGACCCTGTTTGGGCAAACCTCACTGAACCTCACCGTGCTGGATTACTGTGACTAGAAAGGACCCACAAAGCACCTAGCATAGTGCTTAGCACACAATAGGTACTTGATAAATGGAAGCAATAATATAATTAGTAATAACGGATGGTAAAATATCTTCCTAATTACCCATGATTAATGTGCTAAACTGGAAATTGTTTATCCGGATTAAATACTTCTTTAACACCAGGTAAATAAAACAGTGAAGTCATTGTTCAAGTCTGCAGTTTACAAAAGAATCTAATAGAAAATCACTGTTTAAAATGTACAGTGTATTCTGTATAAACCTTCTAAAAGTTCTGAGTAGTCAAGAATATGCATTCCTATTATGTCAAAGAATAAGAATGCGTTCTTTGTGAAGCAAAAAAAAGATTAAATTGCATCTTCCAGACTGGTCATTTAAATTGTCGTCAAATCCACTGTAGTTGGGGGCCCCTCAGTTAATCCATTTACTGTGAATATTATTAAACATTTATTAAATGCCCATGCATGGTAAAGAATTTCAAAGGTATGGTTTTGTTCACTGAGCTTCAAAAAGGTCAAGAACATAAAACTACTAAATGGATCAACTAATCCCAGCATAAGCTGGCTCACAAAACAGGAGCACTGCAATTACTGAAGCACAGAAATAGATTTTGATCCATTGGGAAGGCATTCAGAAAACGATCACCACTAATGAATAACAGAAAATTTATTTGGATTGGAAAACTTGACTACAAAAGAAATTAATCTAAAATATGAGCTCAATTCCCTGCCTTTCCAAAGAATAAGGAACAGGATTTTACAGAAAAGGTATCTGATAGACACACTCTAAGGAGCCCAGGTAAATTTAGGGTAGTGTTTCTGAACCACACACAGAAGGACCGCTTGGAGTGCTTGAATGAAGATCCCTCAGCTCCTACCCCAGACCAACTGAATCAGAATCTTTGGGAATCAGGCCTGGGGATCTGCATTGCTGACAAACTCTCCAGCTGATTCATGTGCATGCATAAGTTTAGACCCATTAAACAAGGCAAGCCATGACAGAACCGTTGCCAGATGACTTAAGGTTCTTGAAAGACGAAAACCCCAACAACTTTAGGCCATTTTATTATGCCCAAGGGGTCATATGGAACAACAGAGTCCAAACTTAAGACCCAGTAACAGCTGTAGGGCTAAACAACCTTACAAGCAGCTCAAGCCATGATTTTTAGAGCTGGGAGGCAAGGAGCTGATTGATCATTCAACAGTAGTGCAAACCCAGTAGCACCATGGTGATGGCTTCTATTGTTGGACATACATTTGCCAAACTTCTCCCTAACCCTAGCATCCCCGTGGCACAAGTCCAGGCAATCATCCTCATCAGCATTTTGGGCTGGGATGTTAAAATCTGCAAGAAGTGAGACAGAAGGAAGATGGTTAAGAATATTACCATATGGAAATTATAATCTTCATAAAGATTTCAACATTAAGTTGAAACTTTTTTCCTCTAACCTAGAGAAAAAGATAGTTTTGCTTCCTAAAAGAGGGAAACAAAATGAAATAAAAAGGAGGAAAAGATTGGGATTGACATATATACACTAATATGTATAAAACAGATAACTAATAAGAACCTGCTGTATCAAAAATAAAATAATAAAATTCGAAAAAGGAAGAAAAGAAATAGTCACTATGGTTTTAAAAATGAATAATTCTCTAGGAAAGTAAATCAGAAACATGGGTAATGAATGCAAAGAAAAGAGCACTGAGTTAGGACTGAGGAGAGCTGGTTCTAGATCTAAATCCTCTAATGGGTATGTGGGTTTGCACAACGCACTTAGCTATTTGTTACCCCAAGGGAGTTGATGTCATAAGAAAAGAGATTTTTAAGTCACAAAGCAATGTCAAAATGAAAATGGAATTATCATCACTCATGGCAAAACTTATTTTATACAATCCAGAATATAAGGGAACAATGCAAAGTAGGGAGTTGTTTTTACAACAGAGGCAAAAGACATCAAACTCTTGGAGTCAAAAACACTAATTTGAAAACATACATGCACCCCAATGCTCATAGCAGCACTATTTACAATAGCCAAGACATGGAAGTAATGTAAATGTCCATAGACAGATGAACGGATAAAGAAGATGTGGGTGTATATATATGTACACACACACACACACACACACACACACATACACACACACCGGAATATCGCTCAGCCGTAAAATAGAATGAAATAATGCCATTTGCAGCAACATGGATGGACCTAGAGATTGTCATACTAAGTAAGACAAAGACAAATATCATATGATATCATGTATATGTGAAATCTAAAGAAAAACACAAATCAACTTATTTACAAAACAGAAACAGACTCATAGACATAGGAAACAAACTTATGGTTACCAAAGGGGAAAGGGAGTAGGGATAAATTAGTTTGGGATTAACAGATACACACTATTATATATAAACTAGATAAACAACAAGGACCTACTGTATAGAACAGGGAACTATACTCAATATCTTCAAATAACCTATAATGCAAAAGGATCTGAAAAGGAATATGTATATATATACACACATAATACACACACACACACACACACACACACACACACACACATATATATAACTGAATTGCTTTGCTGTACACCTGAAACTAATACAACATTGTAAATCAACTATACTTCAATAAAAATAATTTCTATTTATGTAAAGAATTATAAAAGCAGCTACATCATCAGATGACTATACACACATTTTCTGAAATAACACCCAAGATGAGAACAAAATAGCATGGTACAAACATGGAAAATCTAGGCCACTCTCACCAAATTGCACCTGCTCTTCTTTGCATCAAGCTACACCAAGATGAAACTAATGAAAACAACTCATTGTGGCTTGATGTAGTCAT
The DNA here is from genome assembly GCF_000442215.2 of Lipotes vexillifer. NCBI lineage: Eukaryota > Metazoa > Chordata > Mammalia > Artiodactyla > Lipotidae > Lipotes > Lipotes vexillifer. The sequence goes on from NW_006775074.1 coordinate 2,709,131, forward strand.
GAAGGTTGCAGTTGTTAATGATTCAGCCTGACACCTTCCTGTTGACCTACCTACCTACATCCACCTGAGCCCCAAAGGTAAGCTTCTCACACTGAAGAGCCACACAAACAATGGGACTGTGAGGAAGAAGGAAGGTGATTAATGGCTGGTGCCATCAGCCAACAAGCCCAGGATTGTAAGGACTTTGAAACCCCTTTAACACTTTATTGCCTTACAGATTTTAGATCAACACCAAATTCATGTGTATCTAGGAACATGCAAGGAAGATCATACTTGTCTTTAGATGGGAGACAGTAGTGTATACTGCAGTTACTCAGAGCTAAACTTGAAACCAGGCTCCAAGTTATGTATCTTCTCTGAACATCAGTTCATGAGTTGATGAGTATTAGTTCTGGAGAGGCTGCTGGGAGAATTAAATAAGACCCGACTCTAAAACCCTTCATATGGTGTGTCGCCTATTGCAAGTACTCAATGAAGTCATTATTATTAATAGTAAAGTATTAGCATAGAATAGACACCCAGTAAAGGTTACTACTTTTTCTTTCTCATTTTGTACCTCAAAGGTAAAAATATATTCTAATCAAATGATAAGCTATATATAATAATATAGAGTATATGGCTACATCAGAACCCAGTTTTCTTGGCATTTACCTTTTCCTTCATTATGGCTATGGAGATGAATTTTACAATTTACACTAGCCAAAATGAGAAACCATTTATACAAAAAATTTACAGTTTAAACTTTTGACAGTATACACAGTTTTGTAACTCCTATGCAATATTTAATACTTTCTCAAACCCTTTTTCTAGTATAATTAATGTACAACTAGTATCCCTATGATGACACCTTCCTACTATCTGTTTTCTTCATCATCATCATCATCATCATCATCATTACTGGGAACAAAACACCCTGTGAGTGTTGTAGAAAATGATTTACTGGATACAAATATGCCCCCAAACTGTAAAGTACTAATAGTACCATTCACACAGGAATAGAGAAGACACAGTCCCTGTCTTGAGATGTGTACAGTCTAGAGAAGACTAGAAAAAGGCACTGTGTTGATCAAGGAACACACACACACACACACACACACACACACACACACACACACACAAGCAGGTGTCCAAGCACCTGTACATTTAAAGGCAAATAATGACAATAATAAGAATAGAGATAAAATCTATACCTGTATCTATGACAGTGTATAAATAAACAGGTAGGGGACAACAAAAATATTGGGACTATTTTGTCCCATATTTTAAAGTGTTTCTGTAAAAGGTAAATCCTTACAGATAAAATCTTAAAACCATTTTTTAAATAAATAAAAGCCACAACATGCCTCCTCTAGTCTATCATGAAAACATTTGTAGAAGGTTGCCTCCATGCATTAATGGGGCCAATACAGTGCAAATGCCTGTCATTCAAGGGCCAGATGTGCCTGGGAAACACAAGAGATCAAGCAACTAAGGCAATATCACTTTAGAAAAGCCTTACTATAAAGGGAAACACTGGTATATAAGATCCATTTGAAAATCCATTTCACACTTCTAATTTAAAGCCAATTCAAATGTAATTTACTTTATCAGGGCCCTTAATTTAGTGAAGGTCAGAAGGGCACTCAACAGAGGTGACAATTATTTACACTTATTGAAAGATAACCTGGTGATGGCAATGCTGAACAAGAAAAACAAAAACCAGGGACTCCCACTGAAAACCACTGGCTATCACTGTATAAACAGGTTTTCTTACAAGTCAATGCATTCTACGGAAAAGCTTTTACTTGCATCGCCTCTGCACCAAATGCAACCTCATTTGTCATTCTGTTTGAGTGCAAGAATAGCCATTCACTTTTCCAATGTTGACAATTCATGAGAAGAGAAACAACAATTCTGGCCCAAAATATGAAACTTACCACTCTCGTCATCTATGTTGAATCTTCCAAGACCACTGCCATCCCTGATAGAGTACTGGATCTCTCCATCCCTCCCGGAGTCCTCATCATGGGCAGTAACCTGCAGCACACTTGTTCCAATCCGTGAGTTTTCTTTTACAGATCCAACAACAGCAAAGTCTGGGAAATAGGGAGTATGGAGGTTTTCATTGACGTCCACCACTTCCACCTCAACAAAGGAAACGGATGACAGAGAGACAGGCCGCCCTTTGTCTTTGGCCCGAACGGTGAGGTTATAGAACTGCTGCTTTTCATAGTCGAGCTCTTTGCTCAGGCGGATGGTGCCACTTGCTTTATCTATTTCAAATCTCCCATTATAATCATTGACCAAAGAATAGCGTACTTGACCCCCCAGTCCCAGGTCTGGGTCATGGGTCTCCAGCCAAGCAATGACAGTGCCAATGGGGAGATCTTCAAGAACCTTCACACTGTAGCTACTGGGAATGAAAGCCGGGGAGCAGTCATTGACATCATCCAAGAAAACCTTCAAGGTGACAAGCGAAAACAGCTGCTGGCCACTTTCTGCCTTGTCTCTGGCTTCTATTTTTAAAGAGTAGTTTGCTTTGGATTCCCGGTCCAATTGATCAGCTACATACACGATTCCAGTGGAGCTATTGACAGCAAACTGCTGTGTATCTGTCAAGACTGAGTAAGTCACTTCACCATTAGAACCCAAGTCTTTGTCTCTGGCTTCCACTTGAATAATCTCAGTGCCGATACTTGAACTTTCAAGAATGTTAACTGAGTAACTGTCTTGAAGAAAAATCGGGCTATTGTCATTAGCATCCTCCACATTGATGGTTAGCAACCTCCACGAGGACTTTTGTGGATTACCTAAGTCATAGATAGTGATATTAAGGAGATAGAGGTCTCTGTGTTCTCGATCCATGGGCATAAGGACTTGAAGCTGCCCGGTCTCCATATCAATATTAAAGCAACTATCCGTATTCCCATCGGATATTGTAAATAGCACCTTTCCATTGAAGCCAGAGTCGGCATCATAGGCTTTAATCTTCAGGATGTTAGCACCAACTGGCAGATTCTCCTTCACAGCCACATCAGAAGGAAATGACTTGTCAAAATGTGGCCCCTGCCTATTAATTGAATAAAAGTCAAGAAATCCATCTTCCAGATTCAGCTTCCCATTTGCTTTGGCCTTAATGAGTAGTTTCTCTGCCAGCTTCTGAGCCACGCGAGTTTCTCGGCAACTGAAGTTCTTTGAAGACACCTTCCCATGCAGGACTGAAATGTTAACAGACATAGGATCTGCAAAATTCTCCCCATCGGTGGCTGTAATCCTAAGGGCAAAATTTCCATTTTTAATTCCAGGATTCATCAGTGACTTTTTAAGCTGCAAAACACCAGAGTCTGGGTTTAAATAAAAGAAACCAAGTTCATTTCCAGAGATGATTTTGTACTTTACAAGTTCCAGTTCATCGATATCGATCGCTGAGACAGCTGTGATATGGCCCCCAACTGGAAAGTCATAGGAAATAATTCCCTGGCAAGCCACTTTTTCAAAGAGAGGGCTGTTGTCATTGACATTTCCTATTCGAATAGTCACATTGACCTCACTTTCATGGCGGTATGGCGAACCCCAGTCAGAGGCTCTGACAATGAACCTGTATGTTTCTGGCGAGGATTCAAAATCCAATTCTTCAGTTGTGCTAATAACACCTGTAAACTGGTTAATGGCAAATGGCAACAAATTCAAGCTGGCAATACTATAGGTGATGTACCCATTTTCTCCTTTATCCTTATCAGAAGCTGAAACTGTCAAAACGCTTGTTCCCGCTGGAACACTTTCATTCACAAAAGCATCATACAGTGGCTGCTGAAATTCTGGGGTGTGATCATTCGCATCTTCTATGCTGATAGTGACTTGTGCTTTTAAATCTCCTTCTTTGTTTGTCACCCCTAGTTTATAAACCTCCTTCTTAATGGTATTCAGTGGCTGTGCTGTGATGATCAGACCTGACCGAGGATTAATTCTGAAGTACTGAGCATCCTCCCCAGGGGATAATTTGTATTCCACATCTAGAGGTTCGGGACTTAATTTTACTATAGCAACCACGACACCAGGAGGGGAAAATTCACTAATGCTCACATCGTACGTTTCTTTTTCAAACCTAACTGGGACAGTGTCTCTTTTGGGGTTGGCAATGTGGACTATCTTTACTGCTGAAAATTTCTGAGGTGACCCCTTGTCTTTGGCTTGAAGAGGGAGATTGTAGCCGGAGGGA
>NW_006775074.1:2713411-2748640 GCF_000442215.2 Lipotes vexillifer
TAGGGAAAGCTCTCCCAGTCAACCTGCTTCTTCTCCTTAATCCTGTACTCATTCATCCACTTTCCTTCCTTAGCCAGGAAGAACTGATCTAAAGGATCCCCAGCCACAATAGAAACAGACTCTATCTCTCCATTGGCTCCTTCATCTAGGTCATCCACTGTCACCAGCGCATATATGGGCTCTTTGTCCAGTGAGAAAGGAACATGAGTGACCACGTGGAGAGTTGGAGCGTGCTCATTTCTTCGTTCAACGTGAACGTAAAGCTTTGCGGTACTGCTCACTCCATTGTTTCCATAGAGCTTCATCCCCCGGTCCACAGCCAGAATTTCCAGATCATACCTACTCTTTTCATCATAATTTAATCGTCCACTTAAAGAGATGACACCACTCGTGGGGTGAACTGAAAAGAGATCAACTTTGTTCTTAAAGTAGTAGTAGAATTCTCCATTGGAACCGATATCTGCATCTGTTGCTGTCACCTGGGCAACACTAGTCCTTAAAGGTGTGCTTTCTGCGATTGTAACAGAGTAGGTTGTGGGTGAAAATAAGGGTCTCAGATCATTCATGTCTAAAACCTGTATGCTCACTTTAGTCCACGCTTCCAAATCTTCTCCTCGAACAGAACCTTTTACTATCAATAAATAATTGTCCTGAATTTCCCTATTCAATATGGCGGAGTTGCCACCTTTAGTTCTTATTCTGAGAAAACAGAAATCTGCAATGATGACTTCCTCTGCTTTGAAAAAGCCTTCTTCATCTCCAGACACTATTCTGTATTTGATATCCCAGGACAGATCTATTAAGGTGATGCCCATTCTACTCTGGCTGTTGACGTAGGTCCTTGCTGCCGAGTTCTCATACACGCTAGCATTATAAATGGAATGTGTGAAGTGGAAACCAAGGGGCCCGGTCCCCGGCAGCCCCTGAGAGACAGTGGCCAAAAGCTTGAGAAGCAGGAGGATGAGGCAAGAGGGAGGCCGTGTACCTACACAGTATCCCATAGTTATATCCATCACATCATACTTCCATCCTGGAGGGGGAAAAAGAGAGAGAGAAAAGATACATTAACCTAGAGGAACATGGGAGAAGGAACAGGAAATAACTTATGAAAGAGTGCTTTTTAAAAACTTTATTATAAAATCTTTTTACTAAAACATCAATATGAGAAAAAAAATTAGAATCCTTACCACTACTAGATGACAAGGAATTCAAAACCACTAGGATTTAAATTTATCTTATTTGATATTTTTAAATGACACTTTTACACTGCTGATAGCATTGTTCATTGGTAGAAGATTTCTTGCATTCTGAAGGTCAATTTAGAAATATGTTCTGGAAGCCTTAAAAAGTGCATTTACCTCTGACATAAAATTACCTTCTAGGCAATTATCCTATGGAAATAATTAGACAATTGTACATTTAGAGCACAGTTTAAAATACAAAAGATTGAAACGATATTAACTGCTTATCAATAGAGAAGCAATTAATTTGTGGCACATTTCATAAAACAAAATACTATGAAGCCATTAAAAATATTGGCAAAAAAATAAATAAATAATGATAAAAAGATGTATATTTTCCGATGAAGACGTAATGCTAAATTAAAAAAAATCATAAAACAGTATGTATATATGATATCATTCTATTATTATTTAAACATTTATATATACAACTGCATTTTTACATTTAAAATGAATTAACTGCGTTGTGGGTTTGGGGGCATCTTTGCATTTTCTAATATTTCTTCAGTTAACATTGTTCATCTATGGTTGTGTAATTACTTTTATAACTATGATCTTTAAAGAAATGTTTTCAAGGTATCACCATCTTCTGTTGTGTTGACTTTTAAACTGATCAAGATTAAGGCATAATCTACCACCATGAGGATGAACAAAACATGTAACAAACAAAGCAGGAAGGACCATCCCTAAGGAGTTGCATGAGCTAAGCGATATTCACAAGTGGACTGTGCCACTAAGGACAAGGGAGATAAGAAAGATTTTGTGCAAGAAAAATTTAAAGAATGACAAGAGATTTATTTTCTTAAGAGTAACTGAAGGAATTACTTCCAATTATTTTTATCAGCCACTATTAAATTTCCAAGTCACCACAGCTCTGACTATGTAGATTATCAAAACATTTTCCTATTTTAACTCTAAAATCTGTCAAGTGCTTTAAAAATAGAGAGAGGAAATGCTACTTAACAGGGAAGAGCTAAGCCTATTTATACCATGATGGCTCAGATTTTTAGAACAACCAAATGTATTAGTTCTTACACCAAGACATATTCATCGGACCCTCCCATTTCCTCTCTCCGTCTCTTCTATAGGAAACAGAATGGGAGAGAAGAGGAGATAGGAAATGAATCCTTTAGCCGGCACACTGTGACTTAGCCCTTTTGTTACATTTAATCCTCACAACACCCTAAGTACGATATCACCCAACTCCATGTTAGAAAACTGAAAGAAAAGTTAACCCACTTGGTTGGAACACTGGCCCAACCAATGTCTCCCAGCTGGTAAGTAGCAGAGCAGGATCTCAAACCCTGGTCTTTCTTGCTCTAAAAGCCATGCTTTTGCCTATCACACCACCATTCTTCCTAAATTATCTATAAGCAAGAATGAAATAGTCAAGGTTCCTTAGAAGCACATATGACATAATTTCATTCTGTTGAACTAGTCAGTATTTATCATTGATGGAAAAGCATAAAACCCACACGTCCTCTCTATTTGATGATCTCCATTCTGGGTTTAAACTAATTGCAATCACTGGCTGCAAGCTAAAAAGTCCCCTATGGAAGTTTAGCATCTACAAAGATATCTTTGTAGTTTATAAAAATATCCAAGGTTGGCAAGGCACATGCTATTATACCCTTTTTTGGATGAGAACATCAAACCTCATTTTCCTAGTAGCAGACTCTCTCCACACCCCACACACTTTCTCATTTCCCCCCACCCAACTCTGCCTTACAGGAGACTCTCATAAGTGAAATTCTGGGCCTGCATTTGCTTGGTTCCAACTGAGGAGGAAAAATGCCTTGCTGCTGTCACCTGGTGAAGCACCAAGGAAACACTGAGGAGGTGGGTACAAAGAGTACAGTTTACTATACGGATTTTGTAAGCAGAATAGACAATAAAAATGAAAAGCAGAAAGATGGGATGACTTTTTATAAAAGAAGTTAATTTCACATGCAGTTCCTCTGGCTGGCTGGCCTTTGGAAATGCCCCATGTGCTAAATTCTGTGCAAAGCAGCAGCTTGGATGCAGAAGGCTCAGGAGAGTGGACCCCAGGGGACCAGTGCAACTGGAGGTGCCTCTCCATGGAGGACACTCAGCTGAAAGATGGGAGTGACAGAGCCCTCTGTAGAGACCACAGATAGAAACCAGCAGAAGCTTTGATAAGAACCCGTATGACTCATGAGATTCTTTTATTTCATCATCTGAGAATGCTCCAAAGCAGAAGAGGTATTTTTAGGTTCACTATGAACACAGTGGAAGGAGACAAGGTTTTTATAAGGGGATGACCGAAGGCATATGCACTCTCTTAAGGTTACTTCCAGCATCTCCAGGGAAATACAAAGCAAGTTTCTGCCTCGTTTCCCACACACTAGTCTACACCCAGGGCACTCCTGGGGTTTCACCAATACTTAGCCCAAGGAGTCTGGACTCTTTGATCACCAGAGAAGAAAACCATTCCAATGGTAAATTCAATTCAATTGAAGTTTTCTTAGTCTGTCCCCTATCCCCACCCTAAGTCCAGATTGAAGGAAACCTGATGGGACGAGCCGAACTTGGGCACCACTCTATTCCCAGCATGCAGTCCGGCATGTACCACCAACCACATACCACGTAGGAGGCATACAATACTGGTTTGCTGAACAGAATATTAAGGTACAGAAGTAAACAGAGGCCCAGAAGCCTTTAACATGCTCAGTTTCCAAGTCCCCAAAATAAGCACATCTTACTTTAGGAAACAGAATCAAGAAATTATACTGATTCAAAGGAGCCTTAAAGAACATCTGTTTCAATCTCTTGAGTTTACAGATGAGGAAACTGAGGCCCATAAAGAGGACGAGATTCCCTAACATGGGGTCTCAGATCTCCCAGGTTCGAGCTGATACCAAATGGAAATGTGTGTCAATTGAATTAGTTTTCCTTTGAGTTATATTACAATTTTAGTGCTGTGGTTTATCAACATTTTGCAGCCATCTTTGTTTTCTGACATCTTATTAGTCTCCCTGGTGTTACTGCCTCATCTAAGTAGTTAACTGTTTATGAGTAAACACTGAAGTGCCCTGGGGGACAGTTACTTTTACAAACCCTTCTGGTGAATCCTTCAAAACACAGAATGCTGTCATAATATGAAAAACATCATTCATGTTAACTATTTGAAAATCAGTACGTTTGCATATTGAGTTTTTCTTTCAGCAAGATACACTGCTGGAATACTTTTCTTATAAAGCAGAATCAATCGTCTTAAATGCAAATGAAAAGACTTCAAACCACGCTGAAATGGAATTGTATTATTGTGCTCTGAAATTTGGATTTAACTCCAAAAAACCTGAGCAGGACTGAGCTTGTTGGCTTCAGTTGTTAAAACCAAAAAATATCTCATGAGGTTTTGGTATCTTTATTTTTGAAAAAAAAAAAAAAAGTCTTATATGGCACAAATTATTTCAAAACCTTAAAGTTTTCTCCATCAATTTAGAAAATAAACAAGTGCTAGAAGTGAGAAATTCTTTAAAATTCTGCAAAGTAAGTACTAGAATTAGTTTTTGGCTTCCTTTTTTTAGTATGCCAAGATGACTGTTAAGATGTTTTCTTAAAAAAAGAGTCCTGCTTTTTCCACATTGAAGCCAAGCTATCTGTGAAGCCAATATGATAGTGATGGTGTTTGAGAAGCTCTGCACATTGATTTATTTTACTGCTTCTGGATTATTTTAAAGAAAGCACTTAGTTCCCAACCTCAGAGCCTATTTTCTACGACTTAGTAACATAATCAATAATTTTTGATATAATCTCCAAAGAGATCATCAACTCATCAATCTTCGAGACATTTATTTTCCAGAAGCAGTCCAGCATGCCTCACCATCCGGCCCTGCCCACTCAGATAGAGGGGATCTTAGCCTGGGATGTAGAAGGGCATGCGGATTTTTCTTTCCAGGGATGAAAAAATACCACGGACCTCAGGGCAATGAACAGCTCTTACAAAGGCCACCTCTCTGGGAGTGCCAGTGGAGTCCCGGAGTGCCTCTACTTTCTTAGGTAACCTGGGGAAGCTGTATTTTGCCATCAGTAAGCTGGCCTCTTTAAACAGCTGGGATATCTGAACAGTAGAAACAGTATCTTAGAAAAGCATTCTATTTTTACTCCATCTCTTCGTATCTTACAGATTTTCAAAGGATTTTGTAAGCCAGAGATGATGCTTGGGGAATGTGCTATGACAGCCTGTGAAACAAAGAACAAAGTCAGTCTCTGAAGGGCCGCCCCTTTACAGGCATCCTTGACGAAGATGCCTTATGTTCGAACTGCAAAGGGAAGGTCAGTCACAGCTCAGGTGTGCTGCGACTGTGTCTGAAACCTATACAAACACTCTGTGTACACTGGTTCTGGAACACACACTCTGGTGCATGACTGCCTGGGTTTGAATCCCAGCACTGCTCTTTATTATTATTTTTTTTAATAAATTTATTTATTTATTTATTTATTTATGGCTGTGTTGGGTCTTCGTTGCTACACACGGCCTTTCTCTAGTTGCGGAGATTGGGGGCTACTCTTCATTGCGGTGCGCGGGCTTCTCATTGCGGTGGCTTCTCTTGTTGTGGATCATGGGCTTTAGGCACGCGGGCTTCAGTAGTTGTGGCTCGCAGGCTCAGTAGTTGTAGCTCATGGGCTCTAGAGCTCAGGCTCAGTAGTTGTGGCGCATGGGCTTAGTTGCTCCGCCGCATGTGGGATCTTCCCAGACCAGGGCTCGAACTCAGTCCCCTGCATTGACAGGTGGATTCTTAACCACTGCGCCACCAGGGACGTCCCTAGCACTGCTCTTTAGTAGCTGTGTGACCTTGGGCAAGCTATTTAACCTGTCTGTGCCTCAGTTTCTTCAACTACACAATGAGAATGATACTGCCTACCAAATCGGATTTGAGTTACTAAATATAAAGCACTTAAAATTGTCCATGGCACGTGGTAAGTATACAACTGCTGGCTATTAATATCATTAACTAAGGCAGTTTTTAGAGAGGGCAAAATCTGTGAGTCACAAGAGAGGGATAATGGAGGAAATTTACAACCTACGCTGACATTTTTTTTGCAACAAGAGAAGCCACATTGAAGGGAAAGGAAAGGATGTCTTCTTTACGAAAAGGAAAGGATCACTCCATGAGACCCAAAGGTCAGAGATATCTGACTTGAATAGAGGTTTGCCACTGACTGGCTGGGTGACCTTGGGGTAACACTTAAAGCTTTTTAAGTCTCAGTTTCCTTATCTTTAAAACAGGGATTATACCAGTTCCCACTCTCATGAAACAGGCTTACAACTGTGTCTGGCACACAGTAAATGTTTCACAAATATGTACTGGCACTATAATTATTAAGGTGTTCAGAAGAAGGGATACGAAGTAGAAAATAACTGAAAACTGGGCTGAGGATAAGGGGTCAAGAGGAAGACAATCCATGGGGTAGTCCATCCCTAATAGGAAAGATACCTTGCCACAGACCCAGGCTCCTGCCATGGGTTGGGGTCAGAGCCAGGGAGGGGTCTTTTGCATGGTAACATAGGCTAAGGGTTCTTGCCAAGGCTCTGTAACTCATTCCCAACTCCTGAGTGTACACTTTCAAACTTAGGAAACTACAGTCGCATTAGGGACCTACTCCTCAGATTTGGCCTTTAATTCCTGACAAGTTCTAGCAGGATTTCTCCTTGCAATGATGAGCCCCAGCACAGCCAGATACTGCTAAGCCCTATCTTCTACAGCAGCATATTTCAATATGGCTTAAATTACCATCCTCATGGCACTAATTTATGTTCTGGGTCCTTGCTCCTGAAATCAGTTATAGACTGGCTGTATGACACACTTGGGTATAAAGTTTTACTCTCTGGCTGATGCTAATGGCTGCCTGAAAAGTAGAAAAAATGTTTACTGTGTAGTTTTCTTAATACAAATCATTGTAGCTAGAGAGTGTACAGGATAATATACTAAGCATTTGCGTCACAAATAATTCATGTCATGCCATTACTCGGATGACATTATGATATACTAAACCAGAGGCATGGAAACCCAATGAGTTTTACAGACACAAGGATCATAAAATTGTCTCATCCAACAACCCAGTTTTAGAGTTGAGGAAACACACCGAGAGAGGTTATGTAATTTGGACAAGGTCACACAGCTCGCCAGTAACAAAGCTAAAATTAGACCTCAGATCTCTACTGTGAATCTGTCTCATTGCTATTGCTTCCTTTATAATACAGGTCTCTACTTGTTCGTGCCTATAATTCTTTTCCATCTTCTTAGATTTAGCTAAAATGCCACATACTTTATGAAGCAATCCTGGAGATTCCCACCCAAATCCAAAAGTGAGCTCCACATCTAATGCTGAGATTCTTAAACTTTCGCAAATGTCGGAAACATGGTAGGACTTGCTAAAGCTCACATTGCAGGGCTCCACCATAGAGATTCTGGATCTGTTGGTCTGGAGTAGGGGCTGAGAATTTCTTTTCTAACAAGTTCGCAGGAGATGCTGGTCTTGGGACGACCAGTACTCTGAGAACCACTGCCCTAAACTGTCTGTAGCTTATCTATATGAACCTCCTGATAGCACTGCCTTCCTTATATCAAAGTTACTTATGTGTGTTTGTAAATTACATACTGGACAGCAAGCTCCCTTGTTTCTTCTTCTTTTACAGTATCTAACTTGAAAAGGCCAACCTTCAATCAATTTTTGTCGAGTGAGACTTGTCTAGCCAGTGTACTTCACAACATGCTCCAGGGAGAGGATGAAAATGAGCATTGGACAAATCAGGAATTATAGTCATTAAACCTAGACACCTTGGAGAAATAGTACACCATTTCCCAAACTGTGTCCTATGACACATCATTCTATGAAATGAAAAATAGGTGTGCAACTAAAAAACGTTTTAGGAAATGCTGGTTGAACAAAGCTAAACAGATTTCTTAATTGAGAACTTCTTGGAGCCTTTACTATGCTCCAAAATAAACTTTCCCCATCTCCCTTCCTTAGTCACCTCTAATAATTTGCCCTGCTTTGTGAACTCCCTAGGAAAGGACAATCTGTATTTATTGTCTACTTACACTAGGAAAAGTAAAGTTCCTTGGTGCTTGGTCAGGATTCAGAAATTCTCATTGCATATGCACAGACACACTATGTAAATTGTGATCCCAAGGGATAGTATATGCACTACTTCTAAAATGTATTTGATCATGAATTTCCTCCCCATTCCTACCCCCTCCCCATACCACCACCAGCAGGAGAAGAAAAAATATTTTGTTGGGGAAACACTGATTGAGTCCAAGCTAGATATTGTGGCTCAGACAGGTCAAGCAGCTGCCTGGAAAGCTTTGGAGGTGAGGGCTAATCCCAAGATTCTTGAGACCGGGTTCATTATTCTTCACCACATCACAGGGTATGTTTTCCCATTTCAACTGAGACTTATCCCTGAAGAAACTGCTTCAATATCTGTCATATAAACACATCTCCATGCTTCAACTGAAGAAAAAGCTGAACGTTCTATAGTGTGCTGTATATTTTCTTTTCTCATTAAAAAAAAAAAAGGCAAATAGAGAAATTTCACAGTCCTATGAGCTACAAAGACTGGTATGAGGGGAAGAACCTTATTAATATTAAATAATCATCCTTATATTTTCAGAGTTTTGATTATCTGTTTTTACTTAGTCAATGATCAAAAGCAGTTTGCCAAATCAAAAATATTCTGAGATGCAAAACCTAAAACCAAGTTCATATTTCACACCTCTCTGGAAAATTCTGCTTGTCTACTTGAGCCCCAAGCCTAAGCAGGGTTTTACAAGCAAAAGAGTATTTCATTGACAAGGATAAGATATCAACTTCTGTCATTCTGAACAAGGACCAAATCCCAAACCAAAGCCTCCAGTTGGCTCTGTCAACCAGCCAAGCAGAATGTTACCCAAACCCAATCTTTTTCATTATAATAATACTGTAAATTCTCATTTTTTCCAGTTGTGCACATCTTTCTATTGTCCAAGAGTGGTCTCTCAGGAGAAAAGTCAGCCAGCATGAAGCAAGTGTAATTCAAGTTGGTCCTGAGAAAAATGGAAGATTCAGGCCACACAGCGGCAGTGTTATGAACACCCTCCTTTATTTTCTCCCCAGGTGCTAGAAATATTTCCATACAACAGTGGTTAATGTCAAGTATCATTTCATCAGTAAATGCTTCAAATTCAGGGGTAATTCAACCAGGGGCTATAAGAAAGAAGATTAGCATGTTGTTCAAGCCTTTTAAAAATCACTTTTCCCTCTGGAGAAAGAAATTCATCATGGGGTAAGAGAAAAAAAAAATGTATGGAGTGGATATAATTTGCTTCTATGCTTGGCTGTCTGGGAAAATGTTCCAGAAAAATGCATGATTTCAATTTTTCTCTGGTGGGCCTCGCTGACAGAAACCAAAGATTAAATACATTAGTGTTCACTTATGCTCAAGATTTTTTAAAAATGCCGGGAAAAAAAGCAAAAAAGAGTCTTTTCCAAGTAATAGCATTTACTCTTGCATAACTGCCTGAAAGAAAAAAGAACCCAAATAGTTTCAGATGGAACAATTGTTTTTAACAGTGTTCATTCCAATAGTTAGGGGGCAAAATGCAGTTGAAGGGAAATGTGTTCTCTGAGCCCTTAGCTTAGTACGTTCTGACACAACCCATATTTACTGCTGTGTTAAGTCCCTGTGGTCTGTCCTATTTCCAAAAGTTAACATCCTTTCAGCCATCCCAATTGCTGTACCCCTTTAAAAGTGTGTCTCCTTCAAGGAAAAGAGTATTCTGCATAGTAAAATCAGGCATCAGGAAAGCAGAATATGGGGGAGCATCCCTCAGTACCTCCCTTCCTCACTGTGATAAGTGATGGCAATGTTAGTAAGTGCATCCTTGGGAGAGCTGAGGAAGGGTGAGGTACACAGAGCTCTGGGACCAAAACAAGGTAACGGGGGTATCAGGTTTCCCTTATCCCAAAGAACCTAATCACCAAAGGAAGATGTGAAAATGATAAAAAATCCTAAAGACTACTGGAGGACTTCTGCGAGAATTCATTCAACTCCAAATTTTTCCAAAATTACACATGGGATCTGGTCTTATTCTGGACAAAGCAGGTCACGAGTTCTAGAAGGCAGTTCTGGAAAGGCCTATGTGTTTGGCTAAATGCCCCCCCCCCAAATGTAAGAAGGAAGTGGCACTGATCCCTAAATATTATAAACAGTAAGCATTGCTAAATGAATCTAAAAAGAAAAGAGATACACGCTCAACTCTCTACAATGGCGTGATACTATATGTGTCACCTCATGAAGGCTGGGGAACGGGCAGATGAAGATGGGAAAGAGAATACGTGGGCAAGAAATGAAGAAACAATACATCCGGGAATGGGTGAGACTCTTTAAAAAATGGTATTCTAGGCAGCAATCCCAATAAACTCAAAAAGGAGAAGAGATGAAAAAACAGGTTAACTTATGGAAGATGAACATGCTATGGTGAGAGGTAAAGAATACAGGAGAAGGCAAAGAAGATAATTTGGGAATAAGCAACGAAAAAAATTGGCCAGGATTTAAAACAGCTCACATGTAGGTCAAGAAATGCAGTCTCGAAGGTTGCTGACAATCCAGAAATCTTGTCAGTCACGTCTCCTCACATTGACATCACTGACAACTGTGGCTTAGCAAACAAGGCACAAATGCAAATTGACTTCCTTCAGCTCTCCCATACTCTCCATTAAGATTATTTGTTACTGATTCATGGGTTTATACTGACATTGCTTGGATTAGTACCCAGTGCTAATGAGACCAAGGTCACAGGTTCAATCCCCACACGGGACTACCCAGAGTCTTCCTAAGAACAGGTTATCAAGGACAGCTGAGCATCAACTTCCCTCCATCTCAACTGAGAAGCCCAAGGATGCAGAATCATGTGTCAGTGGGGTCTTCACGTTCACTAAAGAAAACATATTTCCTGAGAGGGATGAGATATTTGTAACATTTCTGTAGATCCACATGGAAGGAGTTGGCAAAGAACCTCAGAGCACCTAGATAGTAATTTTCAGCATAACCAACCTTAGCCTAACATATTAGGTCCAGGGCACGGTTACTATCCCAAAGCACTTGTAAAAGGACTAGGTGTGAACACCCAGTGCCTCAGAGCTGGCTTGACAAGAACTCTGCCCCCTAGAATGGAGCCAAACGGCCACGGGTAGGTCCTATCTTTGGAGAATAGCTACTAACCACACATGGACAAGGCTGGTCAGTGGAGTCAACCTGAGAGATGTACTTTCAGGATAATAAAGACCAAAACTGTTAAAATGCCTGAGAAGCTTCTGCTGACCCTGGCCCTCGCTTCGCTGAACCTGGCCCTCGCTTCTTTTCTGGACTCATCTCTAACCACTCTGCCTTTAGCCACACTGACCTTTTTCTTGTTCCTGGCAGATCACCTCCTGCCCCACGCACTTTGTACATTCTGTTGCCCTTGCGTTTAACTATTCCCAGCCCCATCTCCATCAGGAAACACGTTCCCAGTCACCACAGCTTCTGTATCCCCACAGGCACATTTCTCCGATCCCCAAGACAAGATGTGGCTTCTTGTTATTGGTCCTCAGAGCACCCAGAACATTTCTTTCATCACAGTTATTACCATTTTAATTATATTTTAATAAGACCATTTGGAAGGCTTCCGGGAAGATGGAGGAAGAGTAAGACGCGGTTATCACCTTCCTCCCACACAGATACACCAGAAATACATCTACACGAGGAACAACTCCTACAGAACACCTACTGAACGCTGACCGAAGACCTCAGGCCTCCCAAAAGGCAAGAAACCCCCCACGTACCTGGGTAGGGCAAAAGAAAAAAGAATAAACAGAGACAAAAGGATAGGGGTGGGACCTGCGCCAGTGGGAGGGAGCTGTGATGGAGGAAAGGTTTCCACACACTAGGAAGCCCCTTCGCGGGCAGAGACTGCGGGAGGCGGAGCGGGGAGCTTCGGGGCCGCGGACGAGAGCGCAGCAACAGGGGTGCGGAGGGCAAAGCGGAGAGATTCCCGCACAGAGGATCGGTGCCGACCGGCACTCACCAGCCCGAGAGGCTTGTCTGCTCCCCCGCTGGGGCGGGCGGGGCTGCGAGCTGAGGCTCAGGCTTCGGTCCGAGCGCCGGGAGAGGACTGGGGTTGGCGCCGTGAACACAGCCTGCAGGGGGTTAGTGCGCCACAGCTGACCGGAAGGGAGTCCGGGGAAAATACTGGACCTGCCGAAGAGGCAAGAGACTTTTTCTTCCCTCTTTTTTACCCAGTGCGCAAGGAGAGGGGATTAAGAGCGCTGCTTAAAGGAGCTCCAGAGACGGGCGTGAGTCGCGGCTAACAGTGCAGACCCCAGAGACGGGCATGAGACGCTAAGGCTGCTGCTGCCGCCACCAAGAAACCTGTGTGCGAGCACAGGTCACTCTCCACACCCGCTTCCGGGGAGCCTGTGCAGCCCGCCACTGCCAAGGTGCCGGGATCCAGGGACAACTCCCCCGGGAGAACAAACGGCGCGCCTCAGGCTGGTGCAACGTCATGCCAGCCTCTTCCACCGCAGGCTCGCCCCGCCTCCATACCCTTCCCTCCCGCCGGCCTGAGTGAGCCGGAGCCCCCGAATCAGCGGCTCCTTTAACCCCGTCCTGTCTGAGCGAAGAACAGACGCCCTCCGGCAACCTACACGTAGAGGCGGGGCCAAATCCAAAGCTGAGCTCCTGGGAGCTGTGAGAACAAAGAAGAGAAAGGGAAATCTCTCCCAGCAGCCTCAGGAGCAGTGGATTAAAGCTCCACAATCAACATGAGGTACCTGCATCTGTGGAATACATGAATAGACAACGAATCATCCCAAATTAAGGACGTGGGATTTGAGAGCAAGATTTATGATTTTTTCCCCTTTTCCTCTTTTTGTGAGTGTGTGTGTGTGTGCTTCTGTGTGAGATCTTGTCTGTATAGCTTTCCTTCCACCATTTGTCCTAGGGTTCTATCCGTCCGTTTTTTGTTTTTGCTTTAATTTTTTCCTTTATTCTTAATAATTATTTTTTATTTTAATAAGTTTATTATATTTTATCTTTATTTTATATTACTTTATCTTCTTTCTTTTTTTCCTTCCTTCCCTCCCTCCTTCCTTCCTTCCACCCACCCTGCCTCCATCCCTCCCTTATTTCTTTCTTTGTTTCTTTCCTTCTTTCTTTCCTTCTTCCTTTTTACTTCTACTAATTCTTTCTTCCTACTTTTTCTCCCTTTTAATCTGAGCCATGTGGATGAAAGGCTCTTGGTGCTGCAGCCAGGAGTCAGTGCTGTGCCTCTGAGGTGGGAGAGCCAACGTCAGGACACTGGTCCACAAGACACCTCCCTGCTCCACATAATATCAAAGGGCGAAAATCTCCCAGAGATCTCGATCTCAACAGCAGCACCCAGCTTCACTCAACGACCAGCAAGATACAGTGCTAGACATCCTATGCCAAACAACTAGCAAGACAGGAACACAACCCCACCCATTAGCAGACCGGCTACCTAAAATCATAATAGGTCCACAGACACACCAAAACACACCACCAGACGTGGACCTGCCCACCAGAAAGACAAGATCCAGCCTCATCCACCAGAAAACAGGCACTAGTCCCCTCCACCAGGAAGCCTACACAACCCAATGAACCAACCTTAGCCATTGGGGACAGACACCAAAAACAATGGGAACTATGAACCTGCAACCTGCAAAAAGGAGACCCCTAACACAGTAAGATAAGCAAAATGAGAAGACAGAAAAACACACCGCAAATGAAGGAGCAAGATAAAAACCCACCAGACCTAACAAATGAAGAGGAAATAGGCAGTCTACCTGAAAAAGAATTCAGAATAATGATCATAAAGATGATCCAAAATCTTGGAAATAGAATGGACAAAATGCAAGAAACAGTTAACAAGGACCTAGAAGAAATAAAGATGAAACAGACAATGATGAACAACACAATAAATGAAATGAAAAATACTCTAGATGGGATCAATAGCAGAATAATTGAGGCAGAAGAACAGATAAGTGACCTGGAAGATAAAATAGTGGAAATAACTACTGCAGAGCAGAATAAAAAAAAAGAATGAAAAGAACTGAGGACAGTCTCAGAGACCTCTGGAACGACATTACATGCACCAACATTCGAATTATAGGGGTTCCAGAAGAAGAAAAGAAAAAGAAAGGGACTGAGAAAATATTTGAAGAGATTATAGTTGAAAACTTCCCTAATATGGGAAAGGAAATAGTTAATCAAGCCCAGGAAACACATAGAGTCCCAATACAGGATAAATTCAAGGAGAAATACGCCAAGACACATATTAATCAAACTGTCAAAAACTAAATACAAAGAAAGCATATTAAAAGCAGCAAGGGAAAAACAACAAATAACACACAAGGGAATCCCCATAAGGTTAACAGCTGATCTCTCAGCAGAAACTCTACAAGCCAGAAGGGAGTGGCAGGACATACTGAAAGTGATGAAGGAGAAAAACCTGCAACCAAGATTACTCTACCCAGCAAGGATCTCATTCAGATTTGATGGAGAAATTAAAACCTTTACAGACAAGCAAAAGCTGAGAGAGTTCAGCACCACCAAACCAGCTTTACAACAAATGCTAAAGGAACTTCTCTAGACAAAAACACAAGAGAAGGAAAAGTCCTATAATAACGAACCCAAAACAATTTAGAAAATGGGAATAGGAACATACATATCGATAATTACCTTAAATGTAAATGGACTAAATGCTCCCACCAAAAGACACAGATTGGCTGAATGGATACAAAAACAAGACCCATATATATGCTGTCTACAAGAGACCCACTTCAGACCTAGAGACACATACAGACTGAAAGTAAGGGGATGGAAAAAGATATTCCATGCAAATGGAAACCAAAAGAAAGCTGGAGTAGCAATTCTCATATCAGACAAAATAGACTTTAAAATAAGGACTATCAGAAGAGACAAAGAAGGACACTACATAATGATTAAGGGATCGATCCAAGAAGAAGATATAACAATTGTAAATATTTATGCACCCAACATAGGAGCACCTCAATACATAAGGCAAAAACTAGCAGCCATAAAAGGGGAAATCGACAGTAACACATTCATAGTAGGGGACTTCAACACCCCACTTTCACCAATGGACAGATCATCCAAAATGAAAATAAATAAGGAAACACAAGCTTTAAATGATACATTAAACAAGATGGACTTAATTGATATTTATAGGACACTCCATCCAAAAACAACAGAATACACATTTTTCTCAAGTGCTCATGGAACATTCTCCAGGATAGATCATATCTTGGGTCACAAATCAAGCCTTGGTAAATTTAAGAAAATTGAAATTGTATCAAGTATCTTTTCCGACCACAACGCCATGAGACTAGATATCAATTATAGGAAAAGAGCTGTAAAAAATACAAACACATGGAGGCTAAACAATACACTACTTAATAACGAAGTGATCACTGAGGTAATCAAAGAGGAAATAAAAAAATACCTAGAAACAAATGACAATGGAGACACGACGACCCAAAATCTATGGGATGCAGCAAAAGCAGTTCTAAGAGGGAAGTTTATAGCAATACAATCCTACCTTAAGAAACAGGAAACATCTCGAATAAACAACCTAACCTTGCACCTACAACAATTAGAGACAGAAAAACAAAAACACACCAAAGTTAGCAGAAGGAAAGAAATCATAAAAATCAGATCAGAAATAAATGAAAAAGAAATGAAGAAAACGATAGCAAAGATCAATAAAACTAAAAGCTGGCTCTTTGAGAAGATAAACAAAATTGATAAACCATTAGCTAGACTCATCAAGAAACAAAGCGAGAAGACTCAAATCAATAGAATTAGAAATCAAAAAGGAGAAGTAACAATGGACACTGCAGAAATACAAAAGATCATGAGAGATTATTACAAGCAACTCTATGCCAATAAAATGGACAACCTGGAAGAAATGGACAAATTCTTAGAAATGCACAGCCTGCAAAGACTGAATCAGGAAGAAATAGAAAATATGAACAGACCAATCACAAGCACTGAAATTGAAACTGTGATTAAAAATCTTCCAACAAACAAAAGCCCAGGACCAGATGGCTTTACAGGCAAATTCTATCAAACATTTAGAGAAGAGCTAACACCTATCCTTCTCAAACTCTTCCAAAATATACCAGGGGGAGGAACATTCCCAAACTCATTCTACGAGGCCACCATCACCCTGATACAAAAACCAGACAAGGATGTCACAAAGAAAGAAAACTACAGTCCAATATCACGGATGAACATAGACGCAAAAATCCTCAACAAAATACTAGCAAACAGAACCCAGCAGCACATTAAATGGATCATACACCATGATCAAGTGGGTTTTATTCCAGGACTGCAAGGATTCTTCAATATACGCAAATCAATCAACGTGATACACCATATTAACAATTTGAGGGAGAAAAACCATATGATTATCTTAATAGATGCAGAGAAAGCTTTTGACAAAAGTCAACACCCATTTATGATAAAAACCCTGCAGAAAATAGACATAGAGGGAACTTTCCTCAACATAATAAAGGCCATATATGACAAACCCACAGCCAACATCGTACTCAATGGTGAAAAACTGAAAGCATTTCCACCAAGATCAGGAACAAGACAAGGTTGCCCACTCTCACCACTCTTATTCAACATAGTTTTGGAAGTTTTAGCCACATCAATCAGGGAAGAAAAGGCAATAAAAGGAATCCAAATTGGAAAAGAAGTAAAACTATCACTGTTTGCAGATGACATGATACTATACATAGAGAATCCTAAAGATGCTACCAGAAAACTACTAGAGCTAATCAATGAATTTGGTAAAGTAGCAGGATACAAAATTAATGCACAGAAATCTCTGGCATTCCTATACACTAATGATGAAAAATATGAAAGTGAAATCAAGAAAACACTCCCATTTACCATTGCAACAAAAAGAATAAAATATCTAGGAATAAACCTACCTAAGGAGACAAAAGACCTGTATGCAGAAAATTATAAGACACTGATGAAAGAAATTAAAGATGATACAAATAGATGGAGAGATATACCATGATGTTGGATTGGAAGAATCAACATTGTGAAAACGACTCTACTACCGAAAGCAATCTATAGATTCAGTGCAATCCCTATCAAACTACCACTGGCATTTTTCACAGAACTAGTACAAAAATTTTCACAATTTGTATGGAAACACAAAAGACCCCAAATAGCCAAAGCCATCTTGAGAAAGAAAAACGGAGCTGGAGGAATCAGGCTCCCTGACTTCAGACTATACTACAAAGCTACAGTAATGAAGACAGTATGGTACTGGCACAAAAACAGAAAAATAGATCAATGGAACAGGATAGAAAGCCCAGAGATAAACCCACACACAAATGGTCACCTTATCTTTGATAAAGGTGGCAGGAATGTACAGTGGAGAAAGGGCAGCCTCTTCAATAAGTGGTGCTGGGAAAACTGGACAGGTACATGTAAAAGTATGAGATTAGATCACTCCCTAACACCATACACAAAAATAAGCTCAAAATGGATTAAAGACCTAAATGTAAGGCCAGAAACTATCAAACTCTTAGAGGAAAACACAGGCAGAACACTCTATGACATAAATCACAGCAAGATCCTTTTTGACCCACCTCCTAGAGAAATGGAAATAAAAACAAAAATAAACAAATGGGACCTAATGAAACTTCAAAGCTTTTGCACAGCAAAGGAAACCATAAACAAGACCAAAAGACAACCCTCAGAATGGGAGAAAATATTTGCCAATGAATCATCAGACAAAGGATTAATCTCCAAAACTTATAAGCTGCTCATGCAGCTCAATAACAAAAAAACAAACAACCCAATCCAAAAATGGACAGAAGACCTAAGTAGACATTTCTCCAAAGAAGATATGCAGACTGCCGACAAACACATGAAAGAATGCTCAACATCATTAATCATTAGAGAAATGCAAATCAAAACTACAATGAGATATCATCTCACACCAGTCAGAATGGCCATCGTCAAAAAATCTAGAAACAATAAATGCTGGAGAGGGTATGGAGAAAAGGGAACACTCTTGCACTGCTGGTGGGAATGTAAATTGATACAGCCACTGTAGAGAACAGTATGGAGGTTCCTTAAAAAACTACAAATAGAACTACCATATGACCCAGCAATCCCACTACTGGGCATATACCCTGAGAAAACCATAATTCAAAAAGAGTCATGTACCAAAATGTTCATTGCAGCTCTATTTACAATAGCCCGGAGATGGAAACAACCTCAGTGTCCATCATCGGGTGAATGGATAAAGAAGATGTGGCACATATATACAATGGAATATTACTCAGCCATAAAAAGAAACGAAATTGAGCTATTTGTAATGAGGTGGATAGACATAGAGTCTGTCATACAGAGTGAAGTAAGTCAGAAAGAGAAAGACAAATACTGTATGCTAACACATATATATGGAATTTAAGAAAAAAAAATGTCATGAAGAACCTAGGGGTAAGACAGGAATAAAGACACAGAGCTACTAGAGAATGGACTTGTGGGAGGGGGAAGGGTAAGCTGTGACAAAGCGAGAGCGAGGCATGGACATATATTCACTACCAAACTAGCTCCATAGCTAGTGGGAAGCAGCCACATAGCACAGGGAGATCAGCTCGGTGCTTTGTGACCGCCTGGAGGGGTGGGATAGGGAGGGTAGGAGGGAGAGAGATGCAAGAGGGAAGAGATATGGGACCATACATATATGCATAACTGATTCACTTTGTTATAAAACAGAAACTAACGCACCATTGTAAAGCAATTATACTCCAAAAAGGTGTAAAAAAAAAATTTAATGTAAAAAATAAATAAACTTATTAAAAAAATATAAGACCATTTGATTAATATCTGGTCTCCCAACTGGACTATAAACTACATGAAGGAAGGGACCATCTCTTAGGGTCATCATTCTTGTCCCACACCAAACCTAGTTTTTGGCACGTAACACTTGACCAATACTTGCTGTTGGATAAACTATAAATGTCTTATGAAACCATGGAACTAGAGTAGTGGTTCGCAACTGGGGACAATTTTGTCCCCAGAGTACATTTGGCAGGTCTGCAGACATTTTTCATTGTCACAATGAGGAGAGAGGTGCTACTAGCATTTGGTGGGCATGGGCCAGGGATGCTGCTAAACATCCTACAAGACACAAGACAGGCTCCCAAACAAAGAATTAGCATCAGGAGTAAGATGTCAATTAATGCTGAGGTTGCAACTGGACTAAGGCAACGAGGGCAATTATATTGAGAAGGGTAGTAGCAAGTATATAAAATAAAACGACTCCCAAGAAGAATGGTTCATGGAAGAGACACTGCACAGAGCCCTTCTGCTGCCTTTGAGATGTTCCCAGGATATTGACCCAGGGAGAACAGCTCTGAGTGTCTGGTACTAAGAATTGAGCTCCCCTCTGTTAGGGATAGGATGGCCTCCATCCCCACAGTATGAACCTGGCTGGGTTCTCAGCTACCTGCCCACAACACAGAATGAAGAAACCTTCACCTCTCGGTGGTGGAACCATTTGACCTGATTTCTCCAGGAAGTATTCACCTGTGGCAAGACCATCAGTCACCCTGACAGCTAGACTCCCTGATTGCTCCCAAGGACTAATGTTCTCCAGTTTTCCAGCAACCTGACTTGGATCTCACTCTTTACAGAAGCATTTATTCTGCCAACAGAGTCAAGACCCTGGAAGATTGATCTTTCCAGGTCAATGGAGGCCTACCTCTCTCAAGGGTCACATAATTTTCTCTGCATGACTACTAAGACCACAGCCTCCCCAGGCTTTGAGCTGCCTCACTTTTCCATGGCTTCAAAAGAGTCATTTTCCTCAGCAGTGTGGTCTACCATGCATGGTTCTCAAACCCAGTCCTGGATTGAGAGGCCAGGCACAACTCCCCAAATTACCCCAAGCTACAGGAACCTAAATAGATTTTTAAACACCCGTTTACATCAACAGTTGCTGGAAAATAAATGGGGCTGCAAATCTAACAAGGCTTAAACCAACTACTCCCATTCCATGAAGTTAAATAGAGCTTTCTTCCAGTCCACCCTGAGTCGATGTAGTTAAAAACCAAGTCTACACTTTTCCACCAATTACGTATTACAAATAAATAGTTTACACAAGCATGTGTAAACTGTGTAAGGGGGAAGATGCCATACCGAGCAGCCACGGCAGATGTTTAGGGACAGCTGTACAGGGAAGCTGATAAGAATTTAGATGAAATTTACTTTAAAGTCCCACAAGAGTGAGAGAAGGTTTGTTTAACCTTTATCAAACCATTCCACCTAAGGGGTTCAGATCTGAATTTTCCTTTAGAACAGATTTCTGTTGTGTTTAACATGCCTTTCCCACTTCCTTTTTTTAACTAAGGAAAGAAGCCCTAGTGGTTTGACCATTATGAGCAAATTTCATCCAACCATTACAAACGTTAAGCCCAGAAGTATGCTTTTCAATGTCCATGTGTTATTAGTAAATGCGAACAGACAAGAGTAAATATTATTAATAAAGAATGTAGCAACAGAAAAATCTGTATACCAAGCAATTTAAGTTCTGAGCTTCACGAATCCACTAGCCTATACTATAGTTTTCAAAAACCTCTATTTCCACAGCCAAAAGAGAAGTGCTAGCTCTCAGCCTCACAAAGGTTACAATACCATCCTTCCACTACTTATGCGTTTTTAGGAGAAAGAACAAATGATATTAGTGAAAAATTACTTAGATTAAATGTCCCTAACTAGAATTGTAGGCATCACTACTCTTTGCCTCCCATATTTTCTGCAAGATCAAATACCAGTCATTCAATAAATATTTGTTGACTTGGGAAATGTTAATAACAGCTAACACAGAATGAGTGCTTGCCACATGGCCAGACCTTGTGCACTGTTTTGTTATCTAAGATAACTTGAACACTGGTGCTTCCAGAGTTAGGGAGGTTAAGGAGGAAGGAATTTCAGAGGTAGTTTTGTAATAGGGAAGAACAAATCTGACTCCATATTAGATCGGTTTCTTTTACTTTAACCTTTGTACTCTGTTACCTGTGTTTAGTCATGCTAGCTATGCACCTTTTGTAAAAGAATGTTGCCTATAGCCTGAAATATACAGGATAGCCCATTCTCAACCTTCTGACTTTTAAATGTGTAACATTTTTCCATTCATATAGAGATAAAAAGTTGCAGAACAGAGAATAACATTTGTCTTGTTGGCGGTTTACAGGAACATCATGACCTGACCTACCTGGACAGCTGCAAGAACAGCTGGAAAAGGATTCCAATACCAAGAAGTTTGCAACAACTAACCATGCCCCTCCCTCACCTTGCCTTTCAAAATGCTTTGCTGAAACCCTTTGGGGGGGGGGGATTCGAGGTTTTTTGGGCACGAGCCACCTGTCACCTTGCATGGCCCTGCAATAAACATTTCTCTGCTCCAAACTCTGACTTTTCAGTATTGTTTGGCCTCACTGTGCACTGAGCACGTGAACCTGTGCTCGGTAACAGTTTGGTGCATCAACCTTGCCATGGAGGTCGAAAGATAATGCTCAGAACTCAATACTCATCACGTGGGATTGCTGATGGCAGGGCCAGGATAAGAACTCAAGCTCTAAACCAAAAATAAACAGTTATAAAACTATCATCTTTTAAAATAATTTCTAGAAGTACAAAGAGAATGTTTATTTACCATACTCTCATAAAATTGCAAATGGAAGCCATATGGTCTGCAACCCTACTTCTACCATTCCAGAGTTTATTTGGATTCAACATGTCACTAAGAAAGAGTCAAGAAACATTATTTTGGTAGTTTAAGGTTATCTGGTTGTGCCATCGAAGAGTTACTGGTGATTTGATTTTATTAAAAAATGGCCCCCAAAAGTCAGTTATGTTCCAGATTATCATAATGTTGATCTCTCCACTAAGTAAAAGTGAAGCCAACAAATAAATGATTTGTATATTTTTGCCCTTCACAAGTCAGACACAGATTATATAGAATATATACTCATGTGATTCAATACATATCAATCTTCCTTTGAAACTTTGGACTTTGATTTTGGGGACAATTTTGGAATGTCCTTCTTGCTCTAGCTTCTTCCTTTTCCACTGATTTAATTTTAGTTTCAGTTCCAGAATCTTTTTTTTTTTAACAACATGTTCACAATCTCTGTCACATTGTATGCAGTTGCTTCTGGACTAGGACCTCCTCAATACAATTAGCCTATAGTTAGAAAACAATGTGAAAACACTTAACACTACTGAACACTAAATTTAAAAATTGATAAGGTGGAAGATATTGTGTTATATGTTTTTTAATCACGATTTAACATAAAGTATAAAAAACATTAGCCTTCCTCAAAGCCATGCTCTTACATTTTTTTACATCAGATTTATATACTGATATACTATGCAAAGCCTCTGAGATTTTTGGAAAAGCCACAGTTCTTTTGGAAAGCGGGTGTGATTGTTGTAGATTACATAATGGCAAACAATCACCTCACTCAAACGCACGGAAGTACCCAATAACTCTAATACATCACCTCTGTCCAGCATCCATCCAATCAATCAATTGCAAAACCCCCCTGCCTGACAAGAAAACCATAATCAACCACTTAACCTAAATAAAAAGTCAAAGGAGTGAAATCTTCCGTTTCGAGTCATTTGGGAATTTTGCATACATTCAGTGTCTGAGTCAGGGGAAAGACAGTTGGGGAATGTTTGCCTATTTTTTTTTTTTTTTTTTTTGAACAAAAACAAGTATGTAGGTTTCCCTATGTAGATCAACAGAAGAAGGATCCAACACTGAGGAGGGGAGGAAATGGGCTAAATGTAACTCCCGGGATTCTCAAAATGAGCAGATGACAGTGATGGTGTCCCGTCTCGTGTTCCCGGTGCAGCATCATCAGACATTTAACGCAGTCAGCGCTTCTCCTTTCTAATACATGCAGAGTTCCTCAGGATCCTGGCCTAGAGTGCCTTCAGGATAGAATTTCCACAGGTCTAATCAATGGTGAACATACAGGGCAGTCCCTCCAGCCCGACATTCCCTCACAGAAGCCTAATTTAATTGTGATCATTTCTTATCTGAGTCAGCTCTTCACTGACAGAAGAGAGCATCTCTGAACAGGTTTCACAAATGCTGGCCCAGGGCTGTTTCAAAGGCTTCCCATAATTGAAGCAGCTATCTTTTCTCCTCAAGGTGGTGTTTTCGTATTCTACCAGGGAGAGAATTATAAACTTGATATGAATGGCATTATTTGCACATAAGATGCACCCTCCTAACTCATGGAAAGAATCACTCCTTTATCAACGACACTCTCTGGAATCCCTCTACAGATGGCTGAAATTTAAAAATGGAGAAAGAAAGAAAATCATCAGCTATAGATTAGCCTCTTAGGTGGGAGTATAAAATGAATCCTGACAAAAGTCATAAGGCATTAGTAAGATATTTTGCAAAGTCTACCAAAGATAATGATGTTACTTTCTTTAAATTATGACTCCCACTTCCTTCATGAAGTCACTCTAAAAGAGAAAGGCAATATGGAAATACTGGAATACTGGTCAGTTCCTTTGCTTGGCAATTCCATTTTCACCCTCAACCCTTTACCAATTGTAATCTACTTAACTGGGAGCAAAATGAAAAAGGTTTTCTCCCCTTTTGATTTTGTGGAGGGGCGGAGGTGGGAATCAGGGGAGGGTCATGATTAGAGATGCTTTAGGGGCTTCCCTGGTGGCGCGGTGGTTGAGAATCTGCCTGCTAATGCAGGGAGCACAGGTTCGAGCCCTGGGCTGGGAGCATCCCACATGCCGTGGAGCAACCGGGCCCGTGAGCCACAACTACTGAGCCTGCGCGTCTGGAGCCTGTGTTCCGCAACAAGAGAGGCCGCGACAGTGAGAGGCCCGCGCACCGCGATGAAGAGTGGCCCCCGCTCGCCACAACTAGAGAAAGCCCTCGCACAGAAACGAAGACCCAACACAGCAAAAATAAATTAATTAATTAAACTCCTACCCCCAACATCTTCTTTAAAAAAAAAAAAAAAAAGAGATGCTTTAGGAAGAGTACTAATGCTTCTTCACAGCTCAAGAGTGTGGGATATAACTGGAGAGAGCCCTAATATCTTGTCCTTTCTTCAAAAATGTCTCACTGCTGCCTTAATGGAGAAATAAAAATACTTTTAAGTTAAAACCTACATTTATGAGGCAGATGTAGGGAGGATCATTTGAACATGATTTAAGGTTGGAAAAAAACTTTCACAGTTTTTCTTGTCTTTGATACTTCAAGATAAGAATCTGGAGAATTCTGAATACGTTCCAGGACTTGCAGCTCCAAATTCCCCACCAGATAAGGAAATTCAGAGAGAAAGAGCAGCTGTATAGATAAGAGGAGGAGGAGGGGTGTAGAGGGACAGCCAAACAGTGAGTGCTGACTCTACTTTCCTCCCGGGCACAGGTTGGGGTGCAAGTTGCTGCTTCACTTGACTGCCTGACTCCCTTACACCAGAATTTCAGTGATTCAGGTAAGTCAGTTAAAATTATTAGAAAGCTAGCATTGCTAATATGATTTAATGAGAATCTGAAACACAGAGAAATCACCATTACAATAAATATTTGTAACTTTACAAAGAGTGCAGATCAAATCACTGGTGGCAATGTCCAAATGCCCTGGTTATGATTCCATGTTGAATGACCTTACATCAGCTATTTGACCTCTTTGGTCCTCTCCAGCTATTTATAATTTAAGTATCTGGCTTTCAGTGCTGCTTATTTTCAGCTCAATTTTAGTTATTACACTATAAGATGATGCTTGGGTTTTGGCATGACCTAGGAACCATTAATTATCTAAAATTCCCATTTATTTTATGATGAAATCATATAAACCCCACTGTTATTAAGCCCTGGTTCAGCAACCTAACTTAATTCAACCAACATTTATGAAACATCTAACAGAGATAAACTTCAAGGAGCTTAAGGGAAGGAAAATGCTAAGAACACGGCAATACTATAAAGATGCAAAGTGTTATAAGAATTCAAATAGGAGGCTAATTGTTTTATAGGATGGAAAATTGAGAAACTCCATGAAGAAGGAAGCGTTTAATAATATTTTACTGAGTGCCTACTAAATGCCAGGCATTGTGGTCATATACGCCTTACCTATATCATTTTATTTCATTCTCACGATAAATTCATGAGGTATCTCTACCTCTGTTTCACACATGATGAAACTGAGGTTTGGAGAGTTTAAGGTCCTTGCCCACCTTCTCATTCACATATGATAGAACTACAGTTCCAGCTTGGTGTGTCTGACTGCAATGCCCAGGCTCTCGCCCACCACAGTATTACACTCTCATGTGAGATGGGTCACAAAGGGCAGAAAGAATTCTAATGATTGATTGGAACCTTTTTGGTCCCAACTCCAAGAAAGTGAATACACAGATGTGGGAAAGTGCAAGGCCATGAAAGAACCAGTGACCTAGTGTAGCTGGACTAGAGAAAGCAAGAGGACACGATAGGGAAAGATGTGGGAAAGTGCAAGGCCATGAAAGAACCAGTGACCTAGTGTAGCTGGACTAGAGAAAGCAAGAGGACACGATGGGGAAAGAGGTAAATAAAGCTCAAGAGGTTGGCCTCCAAGCCTTAAATATCAAACTGAATATCATGAACTTTAGCTTGGAGGCAATTCTGGAACCCTCTCCCTACCTATTTTTGTTGATTAAGGAAGCATCAAGATGGAAGAGCTGCTTCAGGAAAATTATAGCTCTGTAGCTGATATGTGTAGGATGCAATTAAACGAAGAGATAAGAACAGGGGAAGTCTGATAAGGAACACTAAGCTAAGAGAAGGCGATCTTAAGAAACATAATATAATAGCCTTTAGTCAAGTTAATTCATCTCAGCTTTAGTGTTTTGTATATGCACTCTTATCTAATGTATTATTTCTCCTCTTATAAATCCCCCTTGTTACATATCAATACTACCTTTATTCAACAAAGTAAAAAATGATTTTTCTTGGAAGGAAAAAATGTCACAAGAATATAGTAGAGAAAACTCTTTTTTAAAAGCAAAGTTCCAATTCTGTTTTCATTCACATTAGGTTTCATTGTATTATGAATTTCACAAGCTAAAGACGAGGATGTTAGTATCGCACTACTGGAGTATCTCAGTCCATGATCAGGGCAAAGAAATGAGGAGGCAATGTTACGACCACTTTGATTCAGAAGGACATCAACTTCTCCTGAAGCCCTGTGGCAGAGACTTTCATAAGGAAGGGTTCACTGCTAAAAGTACAGCCCGCACCTGCCCTGGGGGGCTGTATCCAGTGCTATTTTACTATGATCTGCATTTCATGTGCCTCTGCCATAAGCCTTTATTTGGTCAAACTATAATATATGATCTGCCTGAAGAGAAAATATTTATTCAGATCAGAGAAGGACTTTTAATATCGTAGAGAGGTTTCGATGGAACTCACATTTAGAAAAAAGTGGAAGAAAGAAAACATACCTTATGCGCACTGCATTTCATGATCCATTCAACCATAGATAATGTTTAACTGTGCAACAGGAGTGCTAAACAATGCTAAATGACTCTTGATCTATTACATCCAGAGATAGGCTGAAAACTTATCTCAAACGGCACTCCTAAGTATACATTTTATTTGACATGATAAAGTATTTTATTATAGGTTTTATTTTCTTAACATTTATTTATTCAACTCTGTACAGATTCAATAACAGAATCTGAAAAGCTGTAAATGTGGTTGTAGATGTTTCTCTCTCCCTCTCTCTCTCTCTCTCTCTCTCTCTCTCACACACACACACACACACACGCATACACACTGTCCTCCTGTCAGTTTCACTAACAAGAAATCCCTTCCTTTTCTCCATTACCATAATTTGCAAGCTAAAGTCAATGGAAACTCATTAAAATGCTTCACATTATTCAATATTTGCTATGTTTATCAGATATTTAAAGCCTTTCCTTCCAAAGTGCTAATGCTCCCAATAATAAAACAATTACACATTTTGAGACATAATAGCAACATGTAAATGAATATTTACTCAAATAAATAACAATGAAGCAATTAGGTACTCCATTTATTTGCA
This sequence comes from Lipotes vexillifer, assembly GCF_000442215.2. Classification (NCBI taxonomy): domain Eukaryota; kingdom Metazoa; phylum Chordata; class Mammalia; order Artiodactyla; family Lipotidae; genus Lipotes; species Lipotes vexillifer. The sequence continues at coordinate 2,740,845 of NW_006775074.1, forward strand.
TAGTTTTTTGTCCATTACCCAATGTCAGGTCCTTACAATTTATAATAAACCCTAGCCAAGCAGTGGAGCTGAAGAAACTGGATTTTAAAAGTGAGTAGGTGGTGAACTCCTGCTTGCTTATGACCCTGGGCAAAACATTTCAACTTTCTGACCCTGTTCCACCTCTCCTATCACACAGAGCTACTATGAAGCTATGTATTTGAAAGTAACCAGAAGTGTAACATATGAACTGTTTCTCAGTATACTGAGTAGGAAGCCAAGGACAAGAGAGAGGAGATGTCTTGCAGAGTCCAAATCCAGTGGGCAACAGAGCCAAGACAGCCGGGCTAGATTCCCCCATAGGCTGACTCACAATTCTGGGGGCATCAGCAAAGCAGAAAGGGGAAGAGTGTAGCTTCTATAAATTCATGCCAAATTCTGCAGTCATACAGTCAAGAAATATATTATTTTAATTTCAATATACACAGAGCCTTGTGACATTTCCCCCAAAACAGCTACATATGGTCTCTAGGATAATAATTCAGCTCTTCTGCTATCTCCTTCAGTTTTCTTTCCACTACCCTACCACTGCTTTGGGGTTTGTCTGTTAGTTTTCTTCTTATGCCAAGGATTTACAACCCTTGCTTTAAAACATTAAAAGTACAAAACGATTAATGTTTGAGTTTAAGAACATGCCCGATTTCTAGCGACTATGAAAAATACATTCAAATGAGGCTGAAGTTTATTAAGCCCAGGTAAGAACTTCCTATGATATCACCAAGTGTACAAGTTTCAATCCTACCCCACAGTTTATTACTGCAGAAACTGCCAAGCTACTGACTCACTAACAGGTAAGGCTCAAGAAGGCTTGGAAAAGGGTGACAAGCTAGAAAGGAAGAGGTTTGGGGGGTTTTGTGTGTCTGTGTGTGTTTTGAGGTTTGTCTTTTGTTTCTTGTGTGTGTGTGTGTGTTTCTTTTTCATTCAGCAACAGCCTCCTTTTTGCAACCTGTTCAGACCTCCCTACATGAAGCTCCCAGGCTATCACAAAAGAACTGGATGCTTGTGCAACCATTACCCTCTGTTTACTGTCTGAGACAAGAAACAAAGAAAGATAGGTGCCCAGCAACAGAAGCGCAGCAGGAAGAATTTGAGTTGGCCCCCATCTTTCAGAAGCTGAAGTTAAAAGAAGTTTGCAAACAGAGACAGTTTTCCCCCAGCAACTCCCTGAATCCTCAGGGCTCAGCGGGCTTGAGATTTTAACTGACAAGATTGTATTAGGTGCAAACAACTCCTAAGGATCTATGAAAGCAGAAAGACAAGTGCCTGTTCAGAAATTGCCTGCCAAGATCCAATTCCCACAGAGTTCTCCCAGGTCTAGTTTTGGAAATGTCAGCTCTGGAGTAAATGAAGAGTCATGGGGTTTTGTAGCAAGTAAGTGAGAATGCAGCCAAAGGGTGGATGGATGCTCTAGTGCCTGTCTCTAAACAGCCATTCATTTCCCCAAAATGAGAGGTGGGGGGACTTTTTGACACTCCAGCTGGAATTCCAGCATTTTAATTTGAGCTGGTGCAGAAACAATACAGAAGCACCATGAGATTCTAAGAGGGACACAGATACGCCCCAGCTCTCAGCATTGCAGGTGAATTTGGAGCAGAGTTCAGTGATAATCTGTGATCATCACCAAACCTGTTTAGCATCTTCTATGTGCACAGCACTATGCTAGCCAGACACTGGGGGATAAACAAAAGTAGACAATGTGATCTTCACTTCAGAAAGCTTAACTCATCATCCCTATATTTACACTGTGGAAAAGACAATTCAAATTTCCCTTTTAATGTCATAGTTCTTTAAAATGTATCTATAATGCCAGATGTTTCAGGGTACAATGAGTCAAGATACAACCTTCAATGGCATCAGAGGAAACTTGACCTATATCAGAAAGAAGGCCAAAAAAGGTTCACGATCATTTATAGCACTAGTACACCTTATAATCTCACCCTCTGCACAGAATTTTCCAAATTATTCAGGTAATTTTTATATGGACCAGCTAGCTTTTTCTTCACAGCAACTCTCTGGAGGAGGCATTATTTCTCATCTTACAGGTGGGGAAGCTGAGGCTCAGAGAGGTTAAGTGACTTGGGAAAATTAATCAGCTCCTAAGGCCCACAGCAAGGACAAACATCTCAGGGTCTTGGTTCACAGAGGTCTCAATTATTATGGACCCCAAGCAAAATTACTTCAGCTATGCTTCAAGTCAGATGAGACAAGCATTAATTCATGAGGACGGCTTGTTTCTCTTCAGTAGATTTTAGTTTAAGGATTTTAGTTTAAGTTATAATTGGTTTAGTGAAAATCTAATCTTCAGGGATTTCTCTTGAAAAAAATTCTGAATGCCCTTTTGTGATGTGGCGTGCATCTATGTGTGTCTGTTCCATCCTGACAGAGACATGGCAAGGCTCAGGGTCTGGTTCCCTCCCTGCTCTCACCTCTGACCTTGGGATGACCACATCCTTCACAACCCAATATCCTTTTCTGCTCCCTTTCGTGAATCTAAAGGTATCTTCAGAGAAAAGGGGACTCAAAATAGATCAAAATTTCACAAGTGATCTTCAACTGCCTTGCAGCCCACCATATTCCTAACCTAAGATCTGGTTTCTGTTTTTCTAAGAAAGACTTCCTGAGGATAAATCCCTTCTGCATGCATTTTTGTCCTGACCTCATTTCCTCTATAAGCAATTCTCTAAGCCAGTTACCTATATATGTTCCCTAAGTCATTCATACACTCAGGTGACTTGAAGACATTTTTCATGAATTCTGCTATTTTCTCATTCTGCACTGACAACAATGCATCTGCTTTATGAGTGGGATTCTCTTCCAGAAGAAATATACTAAGTTCTGCAATCCAGCATAAATGCAGGTCTTTGCCAGACTCCACTAAACTTTCCCCTTCATCTCAAGATGCTTCCCCTAGAAAATATCTTCTTGGTCATCACACCTGTTCTTTTGCACTGTCTACTAAGGAACCAATTCAAATGACTAACTCATTATCTTTCATTAGTCACTAAACCCTGGTGGACTGGTCCTGAAGCACATCATGATGGGCTTAAAAGTAGGGGCATGTGATAGTTTACAGCTTCTAAGATCTTGGTGGGGAAATTGCTTCAAGGGACCCCAACACCCTGTGAGTGATTTGGATCACCAACCTCACCCCGAATCCTGGATAACTAGGAGTTCATTTTATTTTTGGTGCAATTTTATATCTTATTTTCTTTCCTAAATAACTTAATTTTTAGCACTTCATAGTAAAATGAGAAGTCTACCTACAGTCATACATGAATCAGGAATCTGTACCCTAAAACAAACAAAAGCAAAAGAAAACAAACTTTAAAAGGACTAGAAAAAAATATTTATAATATTTCCAAAATCTTAGCAGGGAGAAGTCCTCCCTAAAGATGGCACAATGCTTAGAAAGCCATAAAGAAAAAGGCTAACAGATTTGACCACATATAAATTAAAACATCTGAGTAGCAGAAGATACCATAAACAAAAGACTAACGACAGACCAGAGAGAGCTCTTACAGAGAAAAACAAATACAGTCAGCCTTCCATATCCACAGGTTCTGTATCTGTGGATTCAACCAACCATGCATCAAAAAGATTCAAAAAAAAAAAATTGCAAAGTTCCAAAAAGCAAAACTTGAATTTGCTGCTTGCTATTTACATGCATTTACATTGTATTTACAACTATTTACATAGCATTTCCAATGTATTAGGCATTACAGGTAATCCAGAGGTGATTTAAAATATAGGGGAGGATTGCCTAGATTATATGCAAAGACTATGTCATTTTATGTAAGGGTTTTAAGCATCGGATGATTTTGGTTTCCAAGGGGAGGAGTGGGGTGCTGGAGCCAACCTCCCATGGATACAGAGAGAGAGAGACAAAGAGAGGGAGAGGACTGTACTGATAAAGAAATTTGGAACAAGGACATGAACTAGCCCTTCACAGAAAAAGACATACAAATAGCAAAAAAACCTATGAAAAAGATGTACAACCTTCACATGACCAGGGAAATATAAATCAAATGAGAGCCTGTTTTGTTTATCAAATTGGCAAACCAGAGTCATATTCCCCAATGTTGGTGAATATGCGGGGAATCGTGCACACTCAAACACTGCTACTAGAAGAGTAATTGGGGATGATAGCTTTGGAGGACAATGGATGGCCCTTATTAAAATTTTAATATGGCACATTCTTTGACTCTGCAATTTCACTTCTTTGAATCTATCTACAGAAACACTGGCATAATATGTTTTACGAGATTGTTTTTAGTAGTGATGTACTAAAGAAAGACTAAATGCCCTTCAGTAAGGAAGGGTAAATACCTCTGGTGACTCCATCCAGTAGAATATCAGGCACTCGTTAAGAAAAATCGAGTCTTTTTTACTAACAGGGAAAGATTTTCTTAAAACAACTACAATTCATTTTTTAAAACTATGTATACAGATACATACACTGTATGGTGTAGAAAAAGGTCTGGAAGATTACACACTCAAAAATCACCCGAAAGAAGGATTCGAATGGGGTAGGAGATCTTACATTTTATTTTACATTCTTCTTAATTGTTTGAAGAATGAAGAGCTGTTTAAAGCATACTATTTGGAGAATAAAGAACTGTGATTTTTTATGTGGTGGTTTAAACACAATCTTCTGAAGCATCAGAGCAGATGGCAGCCCTGTGCCACAACTGCCCTCCCTGTGTCACATGAAGCATTGTCACCAGGTAGACAACTGCCCACGTCATGGTATAAAATTGCCCCACTTCTTTTTTTGTTTTGTTTTTTTGCGGTACGCGGGTCTCTCACTGTTGTGGCCTCTCCCGTTGTGGAGAACAGGCTCCGGACGCGCAGGCTCAGCGGCCGTGGCTCACGGGCCCAGCCGCTCCGCGGCATGTGGGATCTTCCCAGACCGAGGCACGAACCCACGTCCCCTGCATCAGCAGGCGGACTCTCAACCACTGCACCACCAGGGAAGCCCTGCTCCACTTCTTATACCACACAATCCAACACTAGTCTTCACTGAGTTCACTTTTAAAAGATGGAGAAAGCTAACAAAGCCCATGGTGGTAGATGTTTTAAGGCTGCAAAGCTGATTCTACATGCAGTTGAACACCCTCTGATTTATAAGTCATCTTCTAAAGTCAGCATGTCCCTTAAATACGTGGTGGCCCTTTGGCCAATGTACTTGATTCAACAGGGAAAAGGAAGATGAGGGAAAGGAAGTGGCAGTTGTGAAGAGGTGCTTCTTACAGAAGCCAGAGCCCAGGATGGGAAGACTTAGGTGCAAGGTCTTGGTTTTTCACTTTTTAGCCAGCTGGCCTTGAGCATTATCTGCTCAACCCGTCTCAGCTGCTCAAATGAAATAAATAAAGTCCCGGAGGGATATCCCTATTGAGTTCATTTTCTTGGTGTGACTAAACATGATGATTAATGTGAACGCCTTTTGAAGTGGATAAAACATTACACATAGCGTTATTCTTATCTTCTCCACATATCCCACAAACTAGAGATCCTTTTCAGGGCGATGCTCTTTAAAAATGCAAATACCCTTGCTAAAGTTCAGCATCATTTAACAACCTGACGTCCATCAATGTCATCAAATAATCTGGCAGCTAGCTGAGTCTGGCTTTATGTTCAGAGCATGGAAAAGCTAACTGGAGAGGGGAGTGGCATTCTGAAGCAGGAGGGCATGTCTGGGTGGCGAACAAGCATCCAAAGCACTTAATCTCTGGGAAGAACTAAGAAGAAAGGGAGAAGGGCAATGTCCCTAAATCCCAGATGGAGGGGCAGCAAGAACAAGACAGAAACCAAAGCCCATGCAACACTGAGAGTTAGTCTGCAAAATTAAAAATCACAGCCTTTCTGGGTAGAGGAAAACAAAGATAGTGACAGGGGCCCATGGAAGCTTCCACCTCTTCTTTACCCATTTTTATATCTGTTTAGACTCAGAGCAATAACCCAAGAATCCCCAGATTACCTTAAAACTGCACACCCCAAAGTGAGAGCAACACCCTGATTTTAGAAGCTGAAGAGGCCAAACAGACCCATTGTTTTATCAGTAAGAACACCCTCAGATTAAGTGACTTCCTCAAAGTCATTACCAAATGATCTTTACTGGCAAAACCAGTGGCTGGGACCTAGGAATCTCAGCTAAGGGGTTGGCTACTGTCTCCATTATGCAGCCATGTGGGGAGCTGGTGATGTCCAAAGATCATTCAAGGGCTACATGCAACAGAAAAGACACATTCAACCCATCTTCAATTATCTTGGGAAAAGCCACTTGTCTCTTCTTGACAAATGATTAAAGAAAATTGCCAAATTCCTTTTCCTAGGAAAAAACACACAGACTAGTAAATGTTTTTTCAATGTTTTACAGGCAGCCATACTATAAATTCTTGGCTTCTGACTTTTCTGAAACACTCTGCTCCCAAATAAGAATCCATCAGAGTCTGAGCATGCCAAGAAAACCCCATTGTCCTGGTCTTTCAAACACAATACGACCTATTTCTATCCATTCCCTGCCTCACTCTGCTTGAACTATAAAGAAACTTGAATTCTCTGATTCCATGGTTCTGACTCCTGGCTTTGCAAGTAGAAAAAAATAACAATAATAAAAGGAAATCTTCCATTCAGTCTAAGTGCCTTTGAATAGGAAGGCTAGAGAGGTATTTTTTTTTTCTTTTTATGCAGAAAAGAAAAAGTCAGTAACAAGCTGTATGATAAGCAAAAGCGATTCCATGTCTTTTCATAAATATAATTGAAAAGCACCTAGGCTGTATAAGGAATACCTTAAAGTTCTGGTTATGCCTGTTTCACCTTGAGAAAATGATAGAGGAAAGGAAAGGGAACTTCAAGGTTGCTTCTCAGATGCAATACTAGGATAAGCAAGTAGCTACTTTGTATTGGGTCAGTGAGTGCTGATTTTCGAAATGGTTTAGTCCCTAGAACTATTACAAAATTATTCAACTTTGACTCACTAATCTAGATAATGAAACTGAGTCAATATACTTCCCTATTTCTAAGTGAGTCTTGGGAGTTCATAAGACAATAGGAAATTAGCCTCCAGTTTCTGATAAAGTAGGAGTGAGGGTGGGAGTGGGGAAGGGTGGGGTCCCACCTAGATGAATGCAGACTGTGCAAGGAGAACACACCAGGGGGCTGCCCAGGGTCCCAAGAGGGTGAGTCGGGAGCAGCAGGCTTCATGCTTGTTTGGATGTTTTTTGGTGGCGAACCAGTCATGGTCAAAGATGGTCCAACATCCCATCCATTCTATCCATCATAAACTACAACCATCCTGATGGATGTAACCAAGGGAAGGGAAGCCATCCTGAAGCAAAGGATGGAGACTGCGGCAGGCAACTGGTTGGTTCAAATGCTTCCTTCGTTGTCCATTGCACCTAATAAATAAGACAGACATTAACCATGTTCAGTTCACAGGGAGGAGGGTTAGAGTGATTAGGATTAACTGTTTTCCCCATGGCATTTACCTTTTTTGTCTACTCAATATTCATCATCCTGCTGTTGCCTAACTAACACCATATTTATTTAGAGAGCAAATATGTCCAACTCCAGGTGATGATCACAGTTGGTCTCCTTTGCAGGTAGGATGTGATTCAGTTTAGGCCAATGAGACTAGCAGAAGTAAGGGATGATACTGGGTGACAGGCAGCATGCCCCTTCCTTCTTCTTTCTTTCTTCCTATCTGAATGGGGATGTGATGTCTGGAATTCAGTAGCCATTTTGCAACCATGTAGGGA
>NW_006775074.1:2748650-2752462 GCF_000442215.2 Lipotes vexillifer
AGGGAAAAAAAGGAGGGAAATCTTCGAGAATCATAGAAGCACTGACCCTAACATTGCTGAGGTCCTTAACCAAAGGTAGCAATCACCCACCTCAGGACTATTTGCTATATTAGAATGATAAACTATTTGTTTAAGCTGTTGTAGTTGGGTTTTCTATTACTTGCTATCTAATGCATTTCTAAAGAATACAAACATTTTCTATCTTCTTCAAAATGAAGCGTTAGATAAAATACATTTACATATAACTAAGGGGGAAACTCTAAACATAGCCAAAGTAAAAAAGAGAAGTTAAGGAACACCTTAAGACTTAAGGAAGACCAAAGACAGCCACCAACATAAGATAATTTCCTGAGAGCAGAGATGTATTAATTCAGAAATTCTATTCCAGGTTCATATCCATATCATTTATCACTTAGTCTTTCAAGGAAAAGAGATAAAAATTTTTATGTTAGTGAAATTGACTCCAAACAATAATTATAGTAACACTTATAAAGTACTTACTATGTACCTCACACTTGTGTTTTAAACGCACTGTCTCATTTCACCTTAAGATGACCCTAGGAGGTAGTTTTAATGAGCTGCTTTTCAAAGATGGGCAGCTGGGGAAACTGAGGCTTAGAAACTAAATTACTTGTGCTAAATCACATAGCTAGCACAGGATGGACCCTGGGTGACCCTGATGCTCAGAGTTCTTAGTAAGATTATGTTGCCCACTAAAGAAGTTCTTGTTTTAAACTACTTTACCAACATGAATATGGCTTTTTGGGAGCCAGGCCCTAAATTACAAAGGCTTAGGCATGCATGAAAGAAATGCACACATCCCCACAAATAAAAAGAATGACCCTTAATCTATGTCACTCAAGCTGCTGTAGACATGCCACAGTCCTGCATTCCAAAAGCACAGACACCATTTTAGCCAGATGTCAAATGAGAGTTAAGGTAAGGAGTTATCTGACAGAATAAAGAAATGTCAGCCTCCAATTAAAGCACAAGTAAAAACAGGAAAAAAAGAAGAGGAATTATACCCATTCTGTACACCTAGGGAGTCATCCATAATAGGCCCAAGGTTTCTAACTTAATAGCAACCATCAACAGAGGGCCTTCTACCTTTTCTCAGCAAAAATTTCTTTCATGAAGCTCTAGCCACAGGGAGCAGAATATTTTCACTGTGCTATAAGGAACCAAGAAGAGGTGTCTTCGGGTCCCCACCAACTGTTCGGAGCTGTCAAGTCTGGCAGGCACATCAGAAAGGATAAAGTCTAGCTGGTCATATTTGTACCTTAATGACTTCACAAGCTATAGGACTTTCACCTGCTCTAAATGTCAAACAGCAATCCCCAGAGAGTGTTCAGATTCCAGACATATCTCCCCAGAGCCTTGACATAATTTACCTAACATGCTTGAAATGGGTTTTAAATGTGATCAGATTAAAGGTCCTTTTTCCTGGAGTATCCCTGCCAGAATCATCTTCAAATTCCTGGTGACAGTCTTCAGTCAGGGCCTCTGTCTAACCCACAGGGAGTTCCAGCTTCCAGAATGTCAGCGATAATTGGTCTTTTCTTCAGAGAATCTTTAGATCAATTATTATCATCATGAAATGGGTTAGAGGCCACTGCGTGTGTACTGCTATTGGTGCTTTGTTATCATATTGTACATGCACGTGGCTTCACTGGACCCTAAGACAAGGTCTACAGTGAACTCGAGTCTGCACTTCAGCAACTAAGGTTTTCAATGACTGAACAAAAATTTTCAAAGCCCTTTCATCTACCTATGCTCTCAAAGGTCCATGGTACTGAACCTCAGCGACAGTCACTTGAATAGAAATGGTGATCTGGTTTGCAGTGTCTTAATAAGTGAGCGGAGACTCAAATGTGAGTTTATGAGAAACAGCTTTCTACACAGAAGGATATTCAAAATGAAAAGAAGGTTGTATTTGCATTTCACCTGATTCTAATGGCTGTGAAGGGAGTTACCGTTAGTGTATCATCTCCTCTCAAAATATAGCTGCACCCCAAACGTCTTCATGGATGTCCACACAGAACCCTAAGTCTGCAGTGAATTGCCTCAGTTCCACAGCTCAGCTCTGAGGCTCTCAAATGTGGCATCAGAACACGTATGAGGAGAAAGTTAAACCCCTTTGGAGGGGTTTTCCCAATTTTTTTCCCCTCAGAAAAATCATCTTCTTTTCAGGACCAGTATTTTCTGTATTGTATTTGTCTAATTATATCATTTTAATTAAGTCACTGTCATAACCCCCTTCAGCATAATAAATTAATAATCTAGAGTCCAGTACTAGAAACAATCAAGATTTTTTTAAAAATGAGATCCTTCACTCTCTCCTCTCTTGGAAGACTTATTTATTTTATGCCAAGAGTTTATCAGGGCTTCCCTGGTGGTGCAGTGGTTGAGAGTCTGCCTGCCGACGCGGGGGACACGGGTTTATGTCCCGGTCTGGGAGGGTCCCACGTGCCGTGGAGGTGCTGGGCCCGTGAGCTATGGCCGCTGGGCCTGCGCGTCTGGAGCCTGTGCTCCGCAACGGGAGAGGCCACAGCAGTGAGAGGCCCGCGTACCGAAAAAAAAAGAGTTTATCACACTCACTTTAATTACAAAATTCCCTGTCTCTGGAGATTTGAGTTTTAGAAATCAAATAAATTTAAGCATTATTCCCTAACAATTTAAGAGAACAGAACAGTTTACTACATATTACATTAAATGTCTTGGGAAAGTCTGCTGCAAAAAAGAAAAGAAAAAGTCTAAGGATAATATAAATGAAATAAACACCACTATAAAAAATAATAAATAACACATCACTGTGGGCTCAAAAAAATGCATGTGATCTTTAGTGCTATCTGAACCACCACCACACACAAAATACACAACTCAAAGGAAAGTCCCAAACCAATACTTGTTGATGGTCATATTTTTCTTTAAGCCTTTAGTAAGAGAATGAATTGACCAGCATTTTCTAAACTGTTAGTTCCATAAATATCAACATGCATTTCTCAGACAAAAGGAGTTCGGCAGTTAAATAAATTGGGGCGGGAGGGCTGCAGTCTGGCTGACAGTGGTGCCTTGGACCCCTGCTGAAATAGATGAATTCACTGCCTAAAGGTGGTCTCCCAAAGGTGTTTTCAATGGAAGTCCCCAGGTCCCACCTCCCACAGTTTTGATGCAGTGAGTCTTTGGAGCCCAGGAATTTGTGATTATGATTTCAGATTTGGGAACTACCTCTATAACCCACGTTGGAGATTTACAATGCACATCAGCAGATTAAGGATTACAAAAAAGCATGTGTAAGAAAAGCCTGCTTACTTCCTTTAGCCCAATGTTTGCTAAACTGCTTTGACCAGGGAAACTCCTTCTGTCATCCCCCTTCCCCTCCACCATAACTATTAACATTTTTCCATTAAATAAAGTTCAGTAAACACTAATACAAGCAAATGCACTGTTTTCATAACCTTCATATTCCCAGAATCTCATCATATATATCATGATATATATATATCATATATATATCATATATATATATCATATATATATGATATATATATGATATATATATATATATATATATGTATAAAATTTTTTAATGATTTTCAGAAGAAGATTCCCATAATACGCCCAAATCCGAGTTGGGATATCAAGGCTGCCACACCACCTGTCTGTATCTCAGTTTGCCCATTTCTATAAATCCATGCCCAAACGGTGTTTTCTCTGTCTCATGGGATGTTATGTGATTTGGACTTTGCAAAGTACTTTACAAAACATTTTCAAGGTAAAGGCAGATAATTTCTGTTAAAGAATAACTCTTT
>NW_006775074.1:2752496-2784030 GCF_000442215.2 Lipotes vexillifer
CTCAAGTTACTTTGGACTAACTTCAATCACAGGCAGGAGCTTTCATATTAAATAAATGCAAACAGAAAAATAAAGACTATTAGAGTCAAGGTCCCATATTTTAAAGCTGGATAATGCTGAGGCCTTGTAGGTAAAAGGAACTGCTCAAAAGCAGTCGGTTAAGAGTAGTGACCGCATTTCTGTCCCTGGCCAGAATACTTTCTTCCACCATGTCCCCTGTAGCCTGTAATTCTAGGAGTCTGAAGACATGAAAAGCCTTCAAAAACGTTGTGAGCACTAAAACAGTATAAGGCCACTCTAGTTAGCCTCAAGTATATACTTACTGACAACAAGGAAGAAGCCACAATCAACTGCAATAAGGCTTTACCCAGCCCAGCAAAGAGAACTTGATATTCAGCAATACCTGTGAGCAGGGCTTTACTGATTGACCAACAAAGCCACTCCAGCTCTCTCTTAATTCCAAAGAACAATCTCTTTCCCCACCACCAGCTCAGCCTCTTTCTACAAGGCTACCTTAGCCAGCGCACCAGGCAACTTGCCTTTCTGATGCTAATGCAATTCAAACAACCAAATGCTTTGATTTCCCAGCAAACCTGAGGTCACTCAGCTATAAAAAGGCAAAACGGAAAGGACTTCCCCTAAAAAATTTAAGCATTATATTACACAAACAAAAGAATACAACTAAAGTTGAGGAGGGATATATGTGAATCTCCATGTCCACATGTTTGGAGGGAGAGGACAAAAACATTTTTAAAGTACTTGTTTCTGGTTTTCTTCATCCTTCATTTTTCCTCTATTTTTCCTTCCACTCACCTACCTTCCTTCCACCTTCCTTCCTTCCTTCTGACTTTTCACCCTCCTTCCTCCCTTCCTACCTTCCTTCCTTCCTTCCTTCCTTCTGTCCTTCCTTCCTTCCACCTTCCTTCCTTCCTTCCTTCTAGCTTCTTTCCTTCCTCCTTCCTTCCTTCTTACCTTCCACCTTCCTTCCTTCCTTCCTTCCTTCCTTTCTTCTTTCCTTCTACCTTCCTCCTTCCCTTCAGTGCCATCTGTCCTGAGGTCCCAGTTCCTCCTCTGCCAACTCCTTAGTGGCACAGCCAGTATGCTCTGTATGTCCTAGGATTGGAAAGGCAACTGGTTAATTCCTTCTTTGTTCAAATTGAGCCATGGCTTTCCCTCATACCAAGGCACCTGGCTCCAGAGTGAAGGAGAGGAATGTGGGAAATCATTGCCTAAAAGCTACCATGAGGCTATTAAATAGTGTACTCAGCTCAACACACAGCAGCACAGAGGTCCCACAGACCTTCCCTAACCTAGACCTATGATCATAAGTAGAGTTGATGTGAAATCGAATGAATCTAAAGTGTGATCTAATCATTATTTTTTCTTCAACACAAAGAGAAGGTGGGTGCACTGCAATTCCTGCTGTAATTTACCCTGTATGCATTTTTCAGCTTAATTTTACAGAGATATTAGAAAATAGATCAACAATTTGGTTCTGTCATCTGCCAAGACGAACCGAATCAGTTAATTATGAAGCAGTCAAGAGGTAAACCAATTCAACTTGTTAAGCATGGATAGCTAGGGGCTTATTTTGGGCATGATATTAAAAGGACCATTGTAAACACAAAAACAGACAGATTTTTTAAAAAATCAAAGCAACTAAGAAATGTGTATTTTGTATATATTTTTTCAACAACCAACAGTTATACTGCTGCCAACAATCATGTTATCTTAGGGTGCAGCCTGTGTCTGAGAACTGAAACGTCTCTTTTTCAGCTCAATGAAACCTTCTACACTTAACGGAGCTCCAAGTGGAGTGTCTTCTTTATACTTCCTAAGGAATCGCTTCTTTCTTTCCATCTTTGTATTCCTAATTCTGCTTTGTTCCAGGCATATCAGAGAACTATAGACTCTACAGAGGCCTTGGGGATCTTTCAGCCTAGCATTGTCTATTCGCTTTTCACTTGGGACTCCTTTTTTCACTCTAATGCATCACCACTGGAAACCCCTTAGGAAAACTTTTAATCATTTCATCCTTTCTGCATGGTAGATGATAAGGGATTTAAAATAAAGCATTTCACTTGAGATCAATATATTATTAAAGATTTTATCATAAAGTTCATTTAATAAAATTTTAATAACATTCATTATGTATGAAGACAAATTCCAGTTTTTTCCCATTTAATAAGTAAGAAATGCTGTTTCATTTACCTTAAGTTTGTAAGAAAACTAATCATTTGTCTACAATTTAAATTTAAAATAACATTATATAAGGTTTCATCTTAGGCTCAAGCACATATTAACATGTACATTGAGGCTTAACTGCACCATATTGTGTGAAAAATAAAAAAGCAAACTTCGTGATCTGATAGGTGAAAGGTTTGCATCATAGGCTTAACCCACATTTTTTGGTAATTTTCATGGTTTCAGGTTTCTATTTGCACACACATCTCAATAAATAACCATAGAGTGGATATAAATAATTTTTTTTTTAATGTTTTTGGCTGTGTTGGGTCGTCCTTGCTGCGCACGGGCTTTCTCTAGTTGCGGCAAGCAGGGGCTACTCTTTGTTGCAGTGTGTGGGCTTCTCATTGTGGTGGCTTCTCTTGTTGCAGATCATGGGCTCTAGGCACGTGGGCTCAGTAGTTGTGGTGCACAGGCTCAGTAGTTGTGTTGCACGAGCTTAGTTGCTCCGTGGCATGTGGGATCTTCCCGGACCAGGGCTCAAACCTGTGTCCCCTGCATTGGCAGGCGGATTCTTAACGACTGCGCCACCAGGGAAGCCCCTGTGAATAATTTTTAATCTCAGTAAATGAAGAGCCATAGTGGATGGAGCAGGTGCTGTGTCTTCTATTTTTAGCACCTGATATGCTATATAAGAACACTGTTCAACTCAGCTTGAAGATCTGCTCAGGACAATCTCAAGGTTATTAATAGGATTATTATTTTTATGCTTCTTGGCAACTTATTTGTATTTCAACGTCAATTTTCTTGTTTCCTCTCTTCAGCCAGAAATTCATTAAGGTGATGAATTAAACTGTGTGTGTGTTTTAGTCAGCTTTGGCTACAATAACAAAATACCACAGTCTGGGCAGCTTAAACCACAGAAATTTATTTCTCCCAGTTCTAGAGGCCGACAAGGCCAAGACTGGAGTGAAGGCTGTTTCAATTCCTGGTGAGAACTCTCTTCCTGGCTTTCAGACTGCTACCACCTTCTCACTGTGTCCCCACTTAGGGAAAGAGAGAACTCTGTAAGGGCACCAGCCCTATTGGATTAGGGCCCTATTCTTATGACCCTCATCTCTTCATGGGCCCCATCTCCACAAACAGTGACATTGGGGTTAGGGCTTCAACATATAAATTTGAGGCGGGTACACAAATGTTCAGTCCCTAACAGGATATTTAATAAGAGTAAAAACGGGTTAAGCATATATGATGATCAAGGCAACAGCCCTCTAGCCAAGTGAGTAAGTTCTGAGCATGGCCATCTGACCTAAGGACTGTGGATGTGCCCAGGAAGCTTTCAAATGGCTACAGTTCAAAGGGAAAAGTTCTCATGAAGGAGGTGGAGAGAAGCTCCACTTTACAAGTCAGGACGAAAGAGCCTGCCCATGTGGCCTGACAGGCACTACAGCTAGAAAACAGAGGACATCCTAGGACAACACAAGGGCTCCATTTGCAGCTCCAAACTCTGGCCATCATGTTCAATTCCCTGGAGAAGTTCTGCAAAGTTCTGGAGGGCAAGTTCAGTGGTGAAAGAAATATTAACAGAGTAGGTAGTGGCAAGAGGATACCCTGAGCAGCATATGGTATAACTGCTTGTGGCCAAAAGTCAGAACCCTGAGGAGCATCAGAAACAAAAACACAGCCTCCAATTCCCAGGCTCACAGTAAGCAGACACTGAAAACAAATCAACAACCCTACAGTATAGATTACCTTTCTACCACCTCTGAAGATGACAATCCCCTTTCCCTTCTACCAAACCAGGCCAGCATTCTTCCTTGTTTCATATGATGATGAGTCCAGCATTTATTTATTTATTTTTTTGGTAAATGTAAAAATGATCCAATTTGGATTCATTTGATAAAGTTTTATACTGCAAAATACAACATCCACATGTTTTAAAATCTGAACTTTAGAATAGGTTAAAGCTATATCGTCCAATGACCTTAAATATTAATTAGCCAAGATAAGAAAACTCTCCTTATTCCTAAGATTGGACCAAGTATATAATCAACTTTCAATGGTTTTCACTTTTGGGAATGTCATACAACTTTCTCTGAAGTTTGCAGTTTTGGAAAATGATTATTCTGAAGCCAACCTATAAAGGCACTGGAAAAAAAAATGCAGGTAGGAAAAAGCATGCCAAGTTGTCCACACTCATAGAAAACAATGCTAGGACATGCTAAATGTCCTCATCACTAGCCTCTAAGAATTTTATCACACCAAGATCCATTACAGTCAGTTCTGCTATAACAAAACATGTGTTCCCGAAAATCGTGATACAATGCAGATCATGCAATGAAAACCATAGGACTTAGGGGGAGCATGGGGTTAGGTAAGCACTCAAAAAGGATATCAGTAACATTTCTAAACTGCGGGACTTTAATATCAAAGTTTTATTTGTGTTAAACGGTTAAGAAACACATAAGAACTACAATAAATACGGCACTTTACCTCATTAAAAAAATAAAAGCTACAGTTTGCTTTGGACTTGGGTGCAGAAAGAGATGCGTTTATTGTGAAGTGTGGTAGAAAAGCGATCCAAAATGGGACAGAAAGTTGTTTCACACCAAATGTGGATGGATGGGGCTCATAATTCATAAGTAAAATGAGTATGGAGATAACTGGGTGTTGTACACACTTTGGGGTAATCCTATGTGGCATTAAGCTTGGCTGCAGTTTTCTGCCTTCACCTAGTGTCTCTCTAGGAGGAAACTGCACATAAGCAAATACATTTCTTTTATATCTGTTCTCTAATACATCAATTGCTTTGCAACAAATCTGCATTTTCAAAACAAGTGTTATAGCAGAAATGACTACTGAGAATTGATTAAACTAATAAAAGAAAGACTAAAATTCAGAGATTAGAAACCTGGGAATGACTTAAGGCTCATCTCTTCTAATTCAAGTCTTCAAATCACAGATAATATTAACATATTAGTATCTCTGAACTTTTTTTAAGGGTCTTGCCCCTATTGTCTAGATACTCGCATAATTTTTCAAGACTCAGTCTAAAGTAGAAAAGACACTGGAGGAGAGAAATTTTGATAGGAAAAACAAATGCTTAGGTCACATACCAATTCCAGGTCTATGGAGACAGAGCCTCATCTGATATGTAATGTCTACCTAGGTGACTTCAGAATTGTTTGGGAAATACATAATAATTATTGGGTTGGCACAAAAGTCATTCAGGTTTTTCCGTAAGAGCCCAACAAAATTTTGGCCAACCCAATATCATTCAAGAGGCACACTTCTACTGGTTCAAGTGAGAAGATACACACATAACCCAAAAGTACACATGTGGAAAGAGAATGTTTTCAATTGGCTGGGGTCTCTCCATTGTATCATTCTGAGGTTCATGAGAGAGTCCTGGGACTGGAGTACACAGTAATTTCTAAGAGGTATGTTAGTATCATTGCTATAGAAGTCACTTTGTTTTGTGTGCTAGAAAATGATTAAAGGGCCCTTATTCATCTACTTTCAGAGGTTTGAAAAAGTCTGCAAAAGAAGTCCAGCCTTTCAAAAGAAGCCTTATTATTTCTCAACTTACATGTAGGAAGCATAGAAGCTGGGACATGCCCTTCTCTAAATTCAACTAAAGAGGAAGAGGAACAGATTTTGCAATGAGTTTTATCCAATGTGGCCTATTAGAATCCACTCTGAAAACATTTCAGTATTTAACATTCATTGGATATTACTGAACACCTACCATGTACCAGGCATGGATATAGAGTTCCAGAACAAACTCCTTCACGGTGGCATCACTCAATCATTTTACAGGTGAGTCCTATGGACACGCCCAGGCTGACAGTCACTGATTTAGTACATAAAAAAGTATCCAATTTTATATAAGGGACAAATCTAGTTTAAATTTTAGAAAATAAAGTATGAAACACTTGAAAGAGAAAAAAAAAAATTCATATGAAGAAGTATCTGGTTTCTTTTTTTTTCTCCTTGTTTATTTTCTCTTTGTATTAAGAAGGAGATGTTTGGAATAAAACATGGGAGGAAAGATTTTTTTTTTTTTTTTTGCGGTACGCGGGCCTCTCACTGCTGTGGCCTCTCCCGTTGCGGAGCACAGGCTCCGGATGCGCAGGCTCAGCAGCCACGGCTCACGGGTCCAGCTGCTCCAGCGGCATGTGGGATCTCCCCGGCCCGGGGCACGAACCCGCGTCCCCTGCATCGGCAGGCGGACTCCCAACAACTGCGCCACCAGGGAAGCCCGAGGAAAGATTTTTAAGGTCTCCAGGAGTATGTGCTGATTTGAGCCATCTCCTGTTGATCTCAAATGGAAGGTCAATCTTAGTTTTGGACTTCCCTGGTAGTCCAGTGGTTAAGACTCTGCGCTTCCAATGCAGGGGGCGCAGGTTTGATCCCTGGTTGGGGAACTAAGACACCACATGCCATGTGCGGCCTAAATAAATAAATAAATAAATAAATAAATAAATGGAAGGTAAAGCCATCCTGCTGACACATTAAAGAAACCAGAGGGACTTAATGACAAGACACTGGACAGTGAGGGTTAGGGTGAGGGGTAGCTGTGGGAGAGAAACAGCCTCTAAAATCTGGGCCCTACTCTGTCGACTCAATCTCTAGTAGTCCCACTAAGAACACGTGAGTCAGGGTTAAGGAAATAAAACTTTCCCCCTTTACAGACAGCATCCTCCCTTCAGTATCCACGTTACTTCTTGTTTCTTCTCAAAGTCTAATCACTAAAGAAATCCAGTTCGTTTTGCTAATATCACTAGGTTTTTTAAGTAGATGCATCAATATGTTGGAGGAATATGCATCAATATTGGAGGAAACATTTCCCACAGGCTCTTTGGCCCAAATTTTATAAAGTAATAAATAAAATAAGTTGACTTAAATTGGGTGTCCAAACATACACCTTTCCTTCATTTATGGCTCATGAGACAGATTGATAAATAGAGCCAGATTGCAACACACATCACACGCCCCAAGTAGCAACCATAAAAGAAAATATCATTAAAGGGACCTCCATCTCCAATAAAATACAGCCTACACTCCTACCAAAGAGTCTCCATAAATCACCAGTGCTTACGAAAATAAGGTGTAATCATTTTTTTCAATAAAACTCAGTTGGTTTCCAACAGTACAAATTCCATAGCGATGGGCAATCTGTTTTTGAAATTATGTTTCTTTAACCAAAGGTAAGCTTTTTTCCCCAGGGATAACAGGCATGATATTCTAGTTTCAATTACTTTAAGTAGGTAAGTTTGAGAAACATAAGTTTAAGGTCTCTATAATTTTATAATAGTTCTATTGTTAAGATTTTTTTGCCTATATCTCAGTTCATATCTGCAACATCATGGAATCAAAAGTTTTTTGCTTTTTTTATTCCCCTGGAAGACATGTAAATAGACCTTCCATTAATGGCCATAAGATTAGCCAAGATTATATTTTCTTCAGATATTTTTAAAAAAATCAGAGAGATCTAACAGGATAGGCCACAGAAGTCAAGCAAAAACTCTCATTCCAATCTTCCCTTAAGAGCCAATTAGTTGAAGGCCTTAGAAATAGAACAATGCACCAATTCTTTGCAGCGGCAAATTACAGAAGCCCTTACCTTTTAATCAGAATAAGTGACAGATAACCAGCAGACTAAACTCAGCAGGCATGCCTGCAACACACATTTCTCAGCGGACTCTTTCTGCAGCCCCCAAAGAACTGTGCATAAAAACTCCAGCCTGCCTGCTCCATCCGTCACTGTCTGAGATACCCACCCGCTACCACGGTAACAAGAAAGGGCCAAACTAAGCAGCAATCTTAGGTTTCTTAAAGACCTTTGTCCTGGAAAAACAGAAGGGAAAAAGAGCAAGGGGTAGGAAGAGGGAAAAAGGGAGAGGAACAGAATAATGACTTTCATGAAGGTGAAGTGGTGTTTGCCATAAACTAAATGCACAGCTACCAGCTTATTAAGTTTGAATGGCTCTGCCTGCAAGCTCCTGAAAGTATCTGGTCTTTACCTCTGCCTCATAAGGGGAGAAAAGTGTGTGTGTGTGTGTGTGCGTGAGTGAGAGAGAGAGAAACTAGCAAGTGCATGCCAATGCCTGGATGCCTGGACAGGGAAGGGGAGACTACTGAAGGGATTGGGGGGAGGGGTGGAGGAGAGAGCTAGGATGTGACCCACATATGGAATGAGCCTTAGAACAATGAGGACAGGACAGCCAAACCAGTGTACTCTGGGGCAGCAGTTTTCAAAACAAGTCTTCACAGCTTTGCAGGAAAGGGGGGTGTGGGGAAACATAACACAAAACAAGCTAATTGAAATAAGCAACTGGATACAAAATGAGCTGGCCAAATCACCAGCAACTAGGACACTGTGGGCTCCTGGATTTCATTTTTATGCAGCCTGTGGGTTATTTCCGCTCCTCACTAGAAAGCTTTCAGTCCCGAGGGTTTACAATTCCAGAGGACCCAATTAACACCATACTTGGCTAGCTCCCTGGTATGATCAATATGAAATAAACTGGCTTTTAGCATCTCCATAAAATAACACAGCCCAGAAACTGGGTCTACTGCTTTTTTATTTCCTCTGTAGAGTGACAGCCAAACTGGGGGTGGCAGGGGGTGGGGGTAAGCCACACACATACCAGACATTATGTACGGATAGAAGAGCATGATGACTTGGTTGAACATCTTTAAGAAGCTTAACTCCAATTGAGTTTTTTGTTTTTTGTTTTATTTACTTATTTTTGGCTGCGTTGGGTCTTCGTTGCTGCACGCAGGCTTTCTCTAGTTGCGGCAAGTGGGGGCTACTCTTCGTCGCGGTGAGAAGGGTTTCTCATTGCGGTGGCTTCTCTTGTTGTGGAGCATGGGCTCTAGGTGCGTGGGCTTCAGTAGTTGTGGCACGCAGGCTCAGTAGCTGTGGCTCGTGGGCTCTAGAGCACAGACTCAGTAGTTGTGGTGCATGGCCTTAGTTGCTCCGCGGCATTTGGGATCTTCCCGGACCGGGGCTCAAACCCGTGTCCCCTGCATTGGCAGGCGGATTCTCAACCTCTGTGCCACCAGGGAAGTCCCCCTAATAGAGTTTTGAAGCCAATGAAATCATCTCTGCTGTATCCTCAGGTCTCTGATGGCCAGCAGGCTGTTTCACATGTGAGGTTTCCTGAGCTTTAACTCATAAGGGGCTCCGGTGATTGCTGGGTTCTTCATAGCCGAATTCTGGTGTTTTGGCAAATGATTCACTCATATACATTTTAGAGAACCTGACTTGGTTCCCTCAATATACTTCATAGCAAGTCTTCCTTAAAAATGGTATTCTTTCTGTCTCTGATTCATTTGATTATCAAGCAATTGATTGTTTTCAAAGACCAAAGATAAAACATCAAAAACAACATTGCTAGGGGGAGCCCTCCTACACTGCTGGTGGGAATGTACATTGGTGTAGCCACTATGGAAAACAGTAAGGAGATTCCTTTAAAAACTAAAAATAGAGTTACCAGATGATCCAGATTTCTCTGGATATATGCCCAGCAATCCCAATCCTGGGCATACATCCAGAGAAAACCATAATTTGAAAAGATACATGCACCCTGAATAGATACATTGCAGCACTATTTACAATAGTCAAGACATGGAAGCAACCTAAATGCCCATCGACCGATGAATGGATAAAGAAGATGTGGTACATATATACAATGGAATATTACTCAGCCATTAAAAAGAAAGAAAGAATGCCATTTGCAGCAACACGGCTGGACCTAGAGATTATCATACTAAGTGAAGTAAGTCAGAAAGAGAAAGACAAATATCACATAATATCACGTATATGAGAATCTAAAATAGGACACAAATTAGCTTATTTAAAAAACAGAAACAGTTCCACAGTCATAGAAAACAAACTAATGGTTACCAAAGGGGAAAGGGGGTAGGGGAGGGATAAATTAGGAGTATGGGATTAGCAGATACAAAGTACCAGATATAAAATAGATAATCAACAAGGTACTACCATATAGCATAGGGAACTATAGTCAATATCCTGTAATAAACCATAATAGAAAATAATACAAAAAAGAGTTATATATAGGGCTTCCCTGGTGGCGCAGTGGTTGAGAGTCCACCTGCCGATGCAGGGGACGCGGGTTCATGCCCCGGTCCGGGAAGATCCCACATGCCACAGAGCGGCTGGGCCCGTGAGCCATGGCCGCTGAGCCTGCGCATCCGGAGCCTGTGCTCCGCAACGCGAGAGGCCACGACAGTGAGAGGCCCGCGTACCGCAAAAAAAAAAAGAGTTACATATAAAACTGAATCACTTGGCTGTACACCAGAAATTAATACAACACTGTAAATCAACTATACTTCAATTAAAATATTGCTAGAGGTATTTCATTAAAAACAGGAACCATTGTCAAGTGAGGGTTCCAAACCATCAGCCTCTTCATTTAACAATATTTTATTGATATTTCTAGCATAACTAGTTTAATTTGTGATTTCAAATCACTTCTACATTCTGTCCCCTGATTACTCTGGAAACATAGATATGGAAGTAAAAATTTCTGAACACACACACACGCAACACACACAGACTGTAAAAGTCAAGAGACAGAAGGCAACTTCAGAATGAATGCCTTGTGTCTTGTAATTCTAATCTTCGACTTCAAAAGTGTGTGGCCAGAAAAAGAAAATGTCCTTGGTAAATTCAGGGTTAAAATAGCTAGGCTTTAGAAAAAAATCACTCTGATAAAATTATTAAAGATCAAATTTCCCTAAGAATAAACTCGATCTAAAATGTTCATAGAGAAAGAGGTCATTAGTTCCCATGTGTTACAAAAGGTCTTCAAGAGTTAAATCACAGAATATGAAAACCTATGTTTAAATAATTTTTAGGCAATGACACCAGCTGAGGAGGGAAATAAAATTAATAAGTGACAGGAATGAGGGGCTGTCAACACTAGCTCCAAATTTCATGCTCCTTGGCTTGATCCTATATTTTATTTAACACAGATTTCTACATATGGATAATTGGCCTCTTCTTGTGAGGTCTGGTACTTGAAAATCTGGGCTCTGAGCTTACCTGACAGATAGATGAAGTGGGATGAGCTTGTGGCTGGGCTGGGGGTTGAATTTTCAAGTATCAGCTGCAACTCTAAGTGAGTCCAAGCCATGTTGCTTCTGTGTCCAAAGTGTGTTCCTCTGGGCAGTGACCTTTTGGATGCAGCAAAGTTGATCTTCTGACCAAATGTGCTCAGGTTCTGACTGCTGACACGGATGCTTTTCATTTGCATTTGCCTTTATTTAATTCTAATTTTGCCTAGCCAAGTAGTGAACCAAATCCAGCAAAGGAAAACTTTTTAAAAAAAATTTTATTTATTTATCTATTTAAATTTATTTTTCGGGTGCGTTGTACCTTTGTTGCTGCACACAGGCTTTCTCTAGTCGTGGCAAGCGGGGGCTACTCTTTGTTGCAGTGCACGGGCTTCTCATCGCAGTGGCTTCTCTTGTTGCCAAGCACGGGCTCTAGGCACATGGGCTTCAGTATTTGCACACACTGGCTCAGTAGTTGTGGCCGTAGGCTCTAGAGTACAGGCTCACTAGTTGTGGCGCACGGGCTTAGTTGCTCTGTAGCATGTGGGATCTTCCCGGACCAGGCCTTGAACCCATGTCCCCTGCATTGAAAGGCAGATTCTTAACCACTGCGCCACCAGGGAAGTTCCAAAGGAAAACTTTCGAAATATTTGATTGTGGCATCCGCTTGATGTTGTTTTCTTCTCTGCTGTTTTGAACTGGTGAGCCAGAATGGAAAGAGACTGCATGACCTTGTATGGGGCCGCCTCAGGCAAAATATTCCCAGGAAGCAGGAGCATTTCGGGTATTGTGGGGCCTGAATCTTATACCATATGGAGGACCCTCTTTAAGAAACAAGTATAAAATTATCAATTCAAAATTAAGTCAGAAGGCTTTGGAAGAGGCCGCTGAGTGAGAAGCGTTCTGAAGCCAAAGCTTCAATAACTTCATGATCAATATGTCCTATTATCAATGGCGACTTAAGCGTAGGAAGACTCACGTAACTGGGTGGGTAAAGCTGGACCGTCCCTGCCCCCTTCGGTAGAACTTTGAGTATCTTCTCTTATTGGTGATGATGAAAGGAGAGTGCCACCTTGAGAAGCTAAAAAATTTAGTCTGATATTCAAGTAAAATGATAACATCAAAGGGGAGTCTCCATGCGTTTTAATTTTCTTAGAAGAGTGACTAGGTATGTGCAGAGACAGGATATGTGGGAGTTAATGAAACCATTAGTTCAATGAAGCTTAATATCTCCTAAAGAAAAGAGAGTTTTACTTCTTTTTTTTATTTGAAATTTACGAAACAGTTGAAAAACTAGCACAAAGAGTTCCCATATATCTGTCACTCAGCTTTCCCAAATGCTCATATCTTATACAACCATATAACAATTATAGGAAATTAACAGTGATGCTACACTCTTAACTAATCAACAGACTACACAATTTTTACTGATTGTCACAGGCATGTCCCTTTGCTGGTCCAGAATCCAATTGAGGAGCCCTCACTGCGTTTAGTTGTCCTGGGTCCTTACTCTCCTTAAACCTGTGACATTTCCACAACAGCCATCACTTTTACATTTGAAAAGTACTAGCTAGTTATTTTGTAGAATGTCTCTCAATTTGAGTTTACCTCATGTCTACTCATGATTAACTCAGGGTGTGTATTTTTGGAAAGAATACCATAGAAGTGATGTTCTCCTTTCTCCTGCATCAGACCAAGGGTTACATGATAGTGCTATGTCGTGTAAAAATAACTTTGATCATTTGGTTAAGGTGGTGGTTGCTAGGTTTCTCCACTGTAGAATCTAGACCCAGGAGGAACCCTGATTCATTAGGCAGGAATCTAGGTAGAGGTCAGCAAAAAAGCTACCAAGCCCCCTTCCGAGCACCCACGGAGAGCCATCCTGAGGCTCACTCCTCAAGCTGGCATGCCTCGGAGAACCAGAAAACCACCAGGAGAGGATTAAGGAAGGAAAAATCTTATGAGGAAAAGGTTAGAGAGTGGCTTGAAGACCACATCACTTTGCTCCCTTACTTTCCAGGTACATACTCTGCAAACGCCCTTTAAAATCACTAGACCACCAAACAGAATATGTCGTCAAATCCCATGAGCTCTGCGTCAAAATCTTTACATAACCATACGACTGCTAAAACAGGCTTCTATATTTATTATATTACTAGAATTGAAAACTCTCTAACTTACATTGTAATAGTCTGTCAAAACTTTCTCTAGGTTTTCAACACCAGGTGCTAAATTTTCATCCAAAATGAAATGCTTATGTGATGAGGTGAAGCCAGCCCACTCCCTGCTATGATACCATGGTTTCTCTGACTATCCATCCCAAGTTACAAGTGTTTTTTAAGGGAAAAAAAATTAAAAAGCTAGTTCAGCACCTAAGCTCTGCTACTGAAACTCTGAGCTAAACAATACATTTATTGTTCTTAAATTCATCTTTAGGGCCAGAATTTCAAAGACCATCTAGACTCTATAAGAGCAATATACTGAAGAAATGCCTACCACTTGGTTCAAAGTGCAAGACTCAATTATTCAAATCCTAAGGTTATCAAAACTGTGTTAGCCCCTTTAACCAACTATGTTAGTAAAACACTAACGTGTTTTAAGAGCTGGAAAACTAAATACTCTGAGAGGCGAACCTTCGGAAGATACAAGATACAACCACGTGGGCTGGTGTAAGAGACAGGGATCTCTATTCTGACAAACGGGTTAACAACCCTATCATCATGCAATTAAGAGAGGGAAAATGGAAGAGAAAACAACACAACAGAATTTTAAAACTAGCACCAATCCTAATTTTAAAATAAATTTTACCTACAAATTTGTAAATAAATTCCTCACAAAGCTGATTTCCACTTAATGGGAAATCTGTTCATTAAGAATCAGCACAAACTTAAAATTATACAGGGGATCTCAGCCCTCCTCATTAATTGGCATCGACCAAGCATCCACAGACACATCAGTCTGGTAGAAGCTAACCATCTCTGATCCAAACTGCAAACACTCCAATGAGGTCGGGCACCGCTGTGACTCACAACCTATTTTTCCACAAGCACCTGCTCCATTCATTAGCTATGCACTAAAATAGAAGGTGACAAATTCTGAATCTGTGCTTATTTCCATCATTGTTATTAATTAAATACCATTTTGGTGAATAAAATTAAACTAAACCTACATACATGAAATTACTTCCTCCCTTTCCTCGAAATCTTGTTAACATAACACTGCCAGAAAATTAATCAACACCACACAATTGTTAAATGATCAATAAAAAGAGTGATTATAATAATAAATTCCAACTTGAGACTAGTTCTCATTCAAAATAGATCTATGAGTTCTGTTTGGATTGAGAAAAAATTGTTCATAAATGTAGAGACCGTTTGTAAATGCAGTGCCTTCTATGCTTCTATGCTACTATGGAAGTTAGATAATATTCCACAAAGGGGTGATTTCTACCAATTGGTATTAGCAACTTTTTTCTTCTTTTCCCTTAATTAAATTCAATATACATATAAATGGTGCTGAGCCCTGAAAGAAAAAAAAAAAAAAACTTAGGAGATAAAACAACCTTTCCAACAACAAGCTTAACATGAGAAAAGGTTAGGTAGATAATTACAATTTACATCCACACAATAAACTGCCAGTTTTTCAGCTAACTAAATGTACTCTAGTTCATTATGTAGCCATGCTACAGACAAAGGCCACTTTTTTCCCTTAGAACTTCAGTTTTGGCGACATGAAACCACCAGGAGGATTGAATATTATCCAATAGTATTTTAAAACTGCATAGAGAAATACTTCCATCTTTTGTTAATGATCACCAAAGAGAAACAAGGTAACAATACTCTCACAGTGGAAACAGTTATATGTACAATTGACCACAGGTTTGAACAACGTGGGACCACTTACACACGAATTTTTTTCAGGAAGGCCAGTGCCCCTAATCCCCACCTTGTTCAAGGGTCAACTGCATATGTGTGTGTGTGTGTGTGTGTGTGTGTGTGTGCATCTCCATCCCTAAAGCAGAGACTACAGAAGTTAGCACCCTGACGTTTCATTAGGATGTGTCAGTGGGATTCTAGGAGGTTCTGAAGAGTTAGCCTGTACCCTGAATGGTTCAGGGCTTCTATGGGCCCTTTAGAAAGAGGTGGGGGATTTTGTGGATACTTGTGCTTACAGCTTAACCTAAAACATACACGCATGTGTGCGCGCACACACACACACACACACACACACACACACAAGACCTAGTATAAGGCATACAAAGATGATCCAGTTATATCATCTGACACTTCAAGCATTCTGATCCCCATGCTCCCCGGTAATAACTGCAGCAAATTATAAGCTCCCTTAGAAGAGAGAAACAATAATAACAGCTTAACTGGCTGTGCTGAGTCCCAAGGCTGAGAACAGTAGGTATAATCGTCCCCGCTGGAAACGGGTGATGGACTTGCCATCCAGCAAAGCTAGTTCCACACCCCTTATCCCACTGCCCACCTCCAGACTATGTAGAAGAGGGTGGTTAAAGTAAGGGTGACTGGTTGGCAGAGAGCTGCAGGCCCAGAATTGGGACATTTTATGCCTATGGAAGGAGAAGCAGATTCTACAGGGGGAGGGAGAGGGGTGCTCATGCAGCCACCTCCACCCAAGTGGGCAGGGCCCCCTGCACTCAGGACTCTCAAGTAGTTGGAACCCCAGGACCTCCCAGTCATGGGCTTATCCACTGTATCTCTCTCTCCTTTGTCATCCTATCCTCTTCCTTCAACTCCATGCCCTTATTCCCTTGGAACAGTCAGCAGTCATTAAGGAAAGAAGACAGAAACCTCCATGCTGTCCCTCTCAAACGTAACTCATATATCAGGGTGGGCCAGCTGACTTGATGGAGACAAACAGCTGCAAAAGACAAAGGAGATCAGAAGCCAGACTCTGACCCTGGGATGCCAGTTCCCAAAAGCACAAGAGTGGAGGGTCCAGGCCTCCATGATTCAGAAAAACTCTGTGAAACACCTGCTGAAGACCACTCATGAAAGGCCAGCAGCCCGGAGCCAAATGTGGCAAAAGAAAACACGCCATCCTGCCGCCCTTACCTTCCAGGTGCCAGGAAAACTGAAACCAGCCCAGAGAGAGAGAAGAAAACACTGGAAATGTGCGAAGAGCTCAGTTTTAAATAATAAAAATGTATGTTAGATGAGAAATACAAATCGGGTTAAAAGGGAACCAAACGCCTTTCATGGATTAGACAAATACATACTGAAGGCTTTCTACCGGTCAGGCACTGTTCTAGGTGCAAGTAATCCATCAGTGAACAAGACACACAAGATCCCCAAGATCTTGGAGAGCTGTCTAAGCTGTCTTAACAGACAAAAGCAATTAAGAACAAGGACCTACTGTATAGCACAGGGTGTATAATAACTTATGATGGAAAAGAATCTGAAAAATTATATATATATATATATATATATATATATATAATGGAATCACTTTGCTGTACACCTGAAACTAGCACAATATGGTAAATCAACTATTCTTCAATTAAATAAAAGCAATTAAGAAGTAATTTCACACAGTGATGTGTGCTATGAAGACAAAACACCTTGACAAAGTGATGAAGAGAAACCTGGATGAAAGGAAGGGTCTGTTTTAGAGAAGGTGGTCAGGGAAGGCCTCTCTGAGACTGACTCATCAATTCAGAGATCTGGGACAAACATATTCTGGACAGAGGGAAGAGCAACGGCAAAGGCCCTGCCGTAACAGCCGGCCTGCACGCCTGTAAACTTCCATTAAGCTCCTATTCTTCACAAAGGTGAACTAGACAAATCCCTTGCCTTTGAAGGCCCCATGGTATAGTGGGGAACACAGACCCAGTGACATAATAAGTGTACCCCAAACCCCGATGGGAAGAGTCCATGAACATTTCTAAAATGTGACCTTCGACCATGACCTCGACTGAAGAGATGGATTTTGCCACCAGACTTGTTAAAAACATTCTGGGCCCAGGAAATATAATGAGGGAGGGAACAGTGGCATGAGAGTGTATGACATGTCTGTGAATGACATTTGTACCCCGTAGAAGTTACTCTTATGGCATTTAAGCACTGAATTGTATGGAATTGTTCCGTGTCTTTCCCCCTTGTTAGAATGTACATTATTTAACAATAGCAAACTTACTCATTTTGAATCGTAATAATCTAGAACAATGAGTTGGGTGAAGAGTAAAAAGACAGGTTCACAGCAGTTAGTGAAGGTTGAAAAAGGTGAAAGTTGGAGAGAGCTGGACTTCTTTCTGTAGGTACGGGGGCCATTAAAGGTTTTGCAATTCACAAGAAAACCTCAAGGACGACAACAGTGAGCTTAACCTACCAATGAACCCGGAAGCCTGCCCTTAGAAAGCCTATACTGGTAGTGCTAACAGCTACTGCTGTTGTGGTTTAAATGAAGATTTGGCTTTTTGTGTCCTTCACTGAAGAGACATATATTCATCACAGTGCTTTTTCAGACATGAAACATGGTTTTTAAAGCTTGATAATCTCATCTACTACAGGTTTCCTGCTGTGATTGTCAAATATATAAGTCTTCACTCCTTCCCTGTGATCCAGCACTCTGCCACTACCTGGCTCCACACTGAATCAGTTAACCCATGTGTACGTATCATCTTCTTCTGTGCACAGCAAGGATCATCGTGTGAGATAACGTATGCTTCACACATCAGAATCATAAAATAGCCTTAATGGCCTTTGAATAGAGGAAGCAAGTTTATAGCATTTTTGTTCCTACTGTACATGATTACCAGTCCAACCCTTCCATTTCATCTTAAAGATCTAGTCCAAACCAGGTAACCTGTTTGGCTCCTGAAAGAGCTCAGATGATAACCTGGGTTTCCTGGCTTCAGGTCACCAAGGGACCACACCTAGTCCTTCTTGAGTACTTTGAAGGATGCCTAACACAATGGCTCAGCACTTCCAAAGCTCAATGCATTCCCTCAGATTAATTCATCCACCCTGTGCCCCACCATTATAACTATTGTCATGTCTATCTCTGTACCCCAGCGTACCTCTCCAATCTCTACTCCCTTTTCAGACCTCAGCCAGATGTCAGGGCATTAGGCTCATGGAAGCCCTGAAGCCATAGAGAGCTGGCCCCCTATGGTATAACACTGTTCACCAGCAGGAACTCTGGCATGGCAACAGTTGCAACATTTGGCCAGCCAGAAATAACACAGATGTGGCCACACATCTTCAGGCATATGAGGCACTAAGATTAGATAAGTGTCTGAATTTCAACGAAAATGAAGCAGAGATGGAGGAAGCCCAGTTGATAAAATAGATCCAATCCTTCAAGGGACCCATCCCAATTATGGAAAGGTACCAGGGAGCTCCACTGATCAGTTTCAGAGGCAAACTGGACACCCCGAGTTTCCCAGTCTCACTCATACCCTGACAAGTCCAAAACTGTGTTGGGATGAAAATTTTTAGTTATTTAGTCTGCATGGGGTTGTCTGGCTTAGAGATAAAAATTAGAAGTAACTTAATGATTATCTTTAATAGTATGATGGCTTATCATGGGAAAGATAATGGCAGTTTGTTGTCCAGGTCAAAAATGTTGAACCAAAAATCAGATCATCAGAGAAAGCATGAGACTTCAACAAGTATGATGAATGTCCCTTTCGCTATGCTACTATTTGTAATTCAAGTTACTTGCTAATGCTCTAATACCACCTCATTTTACAAAACACCAATTTGGAAATTAGAAAGGTAAGGCACATAAAGGAGACATCACTATATACAGAGAATCCAGAAACCCATCAAGAGAGAGGGAAACAATTGTTCTCTAAAGGAATGAGACCCATGAGAAAGGACTACTATTCAAAGTAAACTAACAAACGAACAACTTTTCTTCAACAGTTCTGCACATTTCCATTTACTATGCACAGAAACATTTCCTTTAGCTGAATGCATTTATCTCTCTAAGACAGAAAACCGTAATTTAATTAAAGTTAAAATGAAGAGCTTAAAGATTTGCTACATTATTAGATCCCTTTGAAAGAGTTAAATGTTCCCCTGCTCAGATCTCCTCTCTTCCTGTGCTTGAAGATAAGTACTGAGAGATTTATGTGCCATGAATTTCCAATTACCCATTTCCACCAGCTGGGCTGTCAATCACCACTTGTCTTATCCTGGATGTCTTCACCACCCCCATTTGCTTGTTGTGCACACAGAAACAAGCTTATTCTTCCCCAAAGAGCTTACCACCAGGCAGGAAAATGCTGGTTTTTTATGTCCAGCTTCCGCTGGACAGAATTTCTGACTCCAGTTACTGCCACCCCATGATTCCAACATATTCAAATAAAGCCAGAGTTGCCACAGATTGTGAACAATTCAAGATTTCAAAAGAGAATTTGCATCGTGCACCTTCCCAGTGTCCACTGAAGCAGAATTGATGAGCTCTCAAAGAGCAATCCCTCCCCCACCCTTGACATCTGGAAGCAGGTGGGAGAATTCTAAATGATAACTAAGCTCACTTAGACACCAGCAGAACACACAAAACAGTACGTTTGCAAATGTGTGCTTACATAATAGTTGTGAATTTGGAGGAAAAAATATTAATGGTGAAAGCTCTTCATTGCTTTTGGCCATGGCGTGTGTCTGGAGGATGGACATCAAAACTAAGATATCAAAACATTCTTAAAAGGACTCTACAAGGCCTGGATATCAGTGTTGCAATTAAACACCTGAAAAGTAAATGACAGCTGTCTTTCAATGGTCAGGATTACAGTGGTGAGTCTTGATGGTACAGATTTATTTCTCGTAATTGTGCCCAAAACACGCATCTATTCAGTTGACGGTCACTGCGTACTTACTTTGTAAAAAGGCTTAGATGTTAAGGGAGATACAAAAATAACTAATACAAGTCCTTTCCCACAAGAAGCTCGTAGAAATATGTGCATAAATAATTTTAATACAAGAAAGCCTGTCATTAAAAAGTCACTGAAACCCTGCAAGAATTCAGAAGAGGCAACACCTTGCATCTGGCTGAAGGAGGACAAGAATTCGAGGACAGCTTCATGAGGAAGGACTTTACCAGCGATGAACTAAGTCCAGTCAAACTACAGTTATTCCAGTGCTGTGGCCCATCTAGTCTTTGG
This sequence comes from Lipotes vexillifer, assembly GCF_000442215.2. Classification (NCBI taxonomy): domain Eukaryota; kingdom Metazoa; phylum Chordata; class Mammalia; order Artiodactyla; family Lipotidae; genus Lipotes; species Lipotes vexillifer. The sequence goes on from NW_006775074.1 coordinate 2,772,904, forward strand.
GCTTCTCCACTCCTCCTGTCATACTTTGCTTTGCTTGTCTCTAGAGGACAGGACAGAAGCAAGATAACTGAAATCAAGCTCTAATGCTGCTGCTTATTTGAAGCGTGGGTAATGTTGATGCCTACAGAGGTTTACATTACTAAAATGAAATCTAGGGATCACTTAATACTCACTGCTCTGGGTCACTGAGTGGTCCAAATAACACAGGAGGCACATTCAAATCCAGGAAAGAAGTCAGTCCTTCTTTCTAGGTTCCGAGCCTGGAGAGTGCTAAGGCATCAGGACTGCCATGATTCTGGCCATCAGGTGCAATGGAGTCATCCTTCACATCCCATCCTGACAAATAGGGAGGTCAGTGGTGAGGTGGAAAAGGCAGGCTAACTGCTAGCTCAGCTCCATTTCATTCTGGGTTTCAAAACATCTATTAAATATTTTGTCAGTTTATTCCACTGATTGTCAAAAACCCATCGAACAGACAGGCCATGACTAGCTGGACCTGATATGCAGCTGGCCACTAGTAGCTTCCCGAACTTGCTTTCCATCCCTAGGTCATCATTTAGATGGTGATAACCAGCATTGCTAGTGCTAGGATTGGCACTCAGAGCCCAGGATCTCTGGTTGACCCTCGTACTAGATACACAGCTACCCTGAGAGTCAATGTCTAGTGAGCCTTCCTCTGTAGCCGATAGAATGAAGTGCTTACTCTTTGTGCACAGTCTGTTTTAACCATTAAAAATCCTGAAATGGGGCTTCCCTGGTGGCGCAGTGCTTGAGAGTCCGCCTGCCGATGCAGGAGGCGCGGGTTCGTGCCCCGTTTCGGGAGGATCCCACATGCCGTGGAGCGGCTGGGCCCGTGAGCCATGGCCGCTGGGCCTGCGCGTCCGGAGCCTGTGCTCCGCAAATGGGAGAGGCCACAACAGTGAGAGGCCCGCATAACGCAAGAAAAAAAAAAAAAAAAAAAAAAAAAAAAATCCTGAAATGCATGTATGATTCTACCATTTTCCAGAGGTGGAACTAAGCCATGAAAACATAAAGTAGCTGCTTCAGACACACACCTGATAAGTGTAAAATCCAAGATTTGCTTCCTTTCTTTCCAACTTCAAAGCCTGTGACCTTGGCCATGTGCTCTTAGCCACGACTCTGTAATGCTTCCCAGAAACTGTGTGGAAATTAGAGGTGGATTTCTGAGTTTTTAACCTAGGGAAGCTGTCAAGAATGTGGGTCTACGTCTGTCAGACTTATTTCAACAAACATAATACCCTCCAAGTCCAAGAGAAAGAAAAATACTGTATGATATCACTTATACATGGAATCTAACAAATACAACAAACTAGTGAATATAACAAAAAAGAAACAGGCTGGGGCTTCCTTGGTGGCGCAGTGGTTGAGAGTCCGCCTGCCGATGCACGGGACTTGGGTTCGTGCCCCGGTCCGGGAAGATCCCACATGCCGCGGAGCGGCTGGGCCCGTGAGCCATGGCCGCTGAGCCTGCGCGTCCGGAGCCTGTGCTCTGCAATGGGAGAGGCCACAACAGTGAGAGGCCCGCGTACCACAAAAAAAAAAAAAAGAAAGAAAGAAAGAAAGAGTCTAACTGATATAGAGAACAACTAGTGGTTACCAGTGGGGAAGGGGAAGAACAAAGGGGCAAGATAGGGGTTGGGGATTAAAAGATACAAGCTACTAGTGTAAAATAAATAAGCTACAAAGTATATATTTTACAGCACAAGGAATATAGCCATATTTTATAATAACCATAAATGGAGTATAACCTTTAAAATTGTGAATCACTATGTTGTACCTCTGAAATTTATGTGATGTTATAAATCAACGATACCTCAATTTTTTAAAAAAAGAATGTGGGTCTAGACCTGGAAAATCTATCTCAACTATATTTAGACACTCTGAGTGTGGCCCTGACCACTGAATCAGGAGAAACCACTAAGTGTCTTCCTTCATCTGCTCCTTACGTCCTATCCCCCCTATTTACCAGGAGCAGCGGCACGTGATCAATCACCCAACTAACCGAAACCTGGTGAAAGTTGAACTCAACCTGGTAAGATGGCGGTTCTCCACCTTGCTGCACACTCTACTGGCCTGGAGCAGGACCTGGGTGTTCAAAACATCCAAGGTGATTTGATTGTGCATCTGAGAATGAGAATTATTGTGTTAAAAGAAAAAGGTAAAGGGTTTGAGGCCCCCTCTTTCCACAGTCAACAGAACAGCTGGTTTCATCTCAGGATTTTGTGGAAGCACATGAAGATGTACATATATCTTGATGACACTACAAGGATCAGAGAACCTCTGAGAAATTATAAAGAGCTTCATGAGCGCATGGCTGTGCAGCATTATTACTACAAACAGAGCTGGGGTCCTTTCCTGGGTGCTCTGACTGAGCCTCCAGTGGCCGTGAGCACTGGACCCCCTCAGGATCCTCTCCTGGAGGCCTCTCTCTACCCACGCCACAATTATTTTCTAATTGCTCAATTAAGAAAGCCAATGGCTAATAGATTAGCTAAAAAGGTATGTACTGTATATTCCAATTGGATAAGGAGAAAATTACTTACAGAATATCTGAGGCTCCACTTTAAAATGGTAACTGGTTATACCAGGGTCAGGTGGTTACGGGCATGATTATAATTTTCTTATTTATATTCATGTACAGTCTCTAAATCTTCAACAAATAATTAAATTACTTTTGAATGAAGAGAAAGAAAAAAACACACGGGGTGAAGGCTAGGGACTCCTCTAAGGAAGAGACTGACCTCCTTCCCAGCAACCTCACCACTGCCCCTCCCTCTGCAGGGAAGAGAGGAGCCGTGGAGCTGGTAGAAGACCTCACACCTCCTCCAGGGCCTCACCCTCCTCTCTGCTCTCCATTGTCGCCATCTCCCTGGAGATCAGAGAGGCCCTGGGAGAGCACCCACCACAGTTGCCAAATTTCTCTTCTGCATCAGCTCGGGTCACTGAGAGCTGATTTTATTCAGAAATGTTCAGGATGTCCAACCCCACTACCCTGCCCTTCTTAAAAAAACACTCTTGCTTTCAGCGTTCAATAGGAAATGCCAGCTCGTGCCCAAAGCATGCATATAGCCCACTGCCAGGCACACAGAAGGCTCTCGATAACTGTCAGTTCCCTTCCTTGCTACTGGGCTCCACACCGAAACCCCCCTTTTAGATAAAAGTGACATTTCAGGTGCACAGAAATTTGCTATACACAGTACAGTCTAAAAGTTTTTGTACATAGTCACAGAGCTATGCAGGGGCATAAACTGGATCTGCTTAATAAACACAGCAGCATCTCCATTCTGTGGCTTAAAATGACACATGCTAATTTTCTGGAAGACAGAAGGTGAGTGTCACACAAATTAAGTTTCCTCACAGACAAAAGCAGCTATCTTACCTAACTTCCCATCCCCATGGTCATGTTCAACAGCTCCAGCTTTGAAACTCTGGCTGGAAGTATGTTTAAATTTGAGGGGAAATACAGTTCTGGACATCTGGATTCATTAAAAAATAACCTAGCCCCTTCCCTCCCTAAGGATAATAATGATAAACCCACACTTAATGTAGTCACAAACTTATGCACTTAGCATATTTTTTAAAAAAATATTCTTCTGTTTATCATTAATCTGAAAATATGTTTAACCAACAGGCTGTGCCTTGATTTTACAGGCCATTGATATCCATTAATTAATACATTTGTTTGGGTTTCACATCCATGGTTAAATTTTGCCTTGTGATAGATAAGCGGGATTAAAAGATCGACCAAACTTTCAGATGCTAGCATCTGCATATGCAAATCAATATCTTTTTCAGAGAATAAACTGCAAACATGAAAGCAAATCATGATGCTGCTAACCGTCCTTCATTTGTATTAAATACAATAATTGCAAATCTTCAGTTGTGTTCTCCATACTAGGCTAAATCCTAAAGTATTTGCCAGAGAGACAGGGAGAGAACATTTCACAGGAGCGGGAACAGAGCAAGCCGTTCTGTGAGGAGAGAAGGGTGTGTGGGAGCATTTGTGTATTCTTCCAGAAGGATGGAACACACAAAATAAGGAAGTGTACTGCAGGATCTTTAAAATCCATTCCAGCTCTGAAATCCTCCTATTTGGGTGATCAGAGTAGATAATGGATTTTTCTGTGGCTCAGACCTGGGAAAGCAGAAATAACTTTTGGCCCCCAGAGCAAGAACATCACATTTAGACCAAACTGCTTTGTCGAGAGAGAGGTAGGAGGCAGGCACTAAATCTATGTCCAGAAAAGTTAGAGACTAGGCTTCTCTTCCCAACTGAGTTTCTGATGAACGAACACTCCTCCCTCCGCAGCCTGAAGCACAGAGCTGGGTCCCAAAGCTGAGGGCACGGGCTGGATAGCAGCCCAGCCCTTGAGCAAGGGATCCATACTGTTCTCACTCTGCCCTCTCTCTTCTCTCCCACTGGACCCGATTTCATGACTGAGTGTTGGGCTCCCACACCTGCCTGGTGAGAAAGGAAGGACCCACCCAGTGAATCTCTGAGGAGTCAGTCCTTCCAACAGAGCAGAGGAGTTAAGACATGTCCTGACTTGGCCACTTTTCACCTTTGAACTTGACGAGTTACTTAAGCCCTTTAAACCTTAGGGTCCTCATTTGCAAAATGAAAAAAATGCCCACCTACCTCACAGAACGTGTGTGTGTGTGTGTGTATGTGTGTGAGTGATAACAAAAAGTATTTAGCAGAGTGTAACCCAGAGTAAAGGCTCAACAAGTGTTAGTTATTTTTGTTATGGTTGGTCTCTTTAAAGCACACTTGGGGGGCATCTGGATTCTCATATATCTTAGCAAGTCCAAGCCTTTCAATTTAGTATTTATAATATCACCATTATAATTATGCAAAAATTCTCTGATTAGTTAGACAAGTCACACTGGTGTTCTAAGGTGGCCGGTGTGCAGCTGAAGAAAGCATTATATAAATTAAATCCATTGCTTCTGCTGGTGAGCTTGGAATATCTCTTATTAAATATTAACACCACAGAAAACAGAACCTTTGAGCCATGAAAAGGCAGATTTTGCTGGAAAGCATTCATTTATTCAAGGCACTGATGGCTTATTATGAATCAGACCCCATTGAGGAGCTAGTGATACAGGCCCAGACAAAAAGCAGATGATATAATCTTTGCCCCAGAGAGGTTTACATTCTGGCAGAGGGAGAAGGAAAAGAAATGAAGAGAATAACTAAAACAGGATGATAGGGACTGTGGAGAGAAAGACAGCAGGAAAAGGAGATAGGCAGCGCTGCAGGCAGGTAACAGTTTTCAATAGGGCATTCAGGGAAGGTGTCACCAAGAAAGTGAGGCTTGAATAAGGGAAGGAGGTAAGGGAGTGAGCTATGTGTGTGTAGGGGAAAGGATGCCAGGCTGAAGATGCAGCACAAGTAAAGGCCCTCAGGTGGGAAGAGGCCTGCTCTGCTGGAGGAACAGGAATGAGAGCACTGTGGCAAGAGTCAATGAGGTAGAGAATGGGAAAGATAAAGTCGGAGACAAACAGGGTCCAAATTCCATAAGTCTTTGCTAAGTTGACTCAGAGTCAGATAGGAAGCCAACAGTGTTGTGAGCAGGGGAGTGAGATAATCTGATGAAAGTTTAGCAATATTACTGAGCTGAGGTGTTGAAAAAAATAACAGCACAGAGGAGTAGAAGTAAGGAGACCAGCTAAGAGACTATTACAATAATCCAAAAGAGAGATAATGGTGACTTGAACTGAGGTGGGAGCAATGAAAAGTGGTCAGATTCTGGAACTATTTAATTTTTAAAATATATAATAAATATATTTAATATAGAAATACATAATTCATAAATACAATTTATAAGTTTATATTATAGTTTATTATTAATTATCTTATATGTGTGTGTGTGTGTGTGTGTGTGTGTGTGTGTGTGTGTGTATATATGATTTATTTTGAGGAATTGGTTCATGCAGTTGTAGGGCCTGGCAGGTCCAAATTCCGTAGGATAGGATATGCAGGCTGGAAACTCTAGCAAGAGTTAACATTGTAATCTTGAGTCTTCTTGAGTCTGAATTGTGCCTTTTTAGGGCAGGCTTTCAGGCTGGAAACTCAGACAGGGAATTGACATTGTGGTCTTGAGTCTGAAATCTGTAGGGCAGGCTGGCAGGCTGGAAACTGAGGCAGGAGTTCTATGTTCCAAGCTTGAGGCAGAATTTCTCCTTCTCCAGGAAACCTGTGTTTGAGCAGGTAGCGCCCTCAACTAATTGGTTAAGTTTCACCCATATTAAACAGGATAATCTCTTTTGCTTAAAGTCAGCAGATGGTAGATGTTCACACATCTACTAAGTACCTTCTTAGCAACATCTAGACTAATGTTGGACGAAACCACTAGGCACCATAGTCTAGCCAAGCTGGCATAAAATCTAACCATCACAAGAATCCATGCCATCTTAAAAACAAGCATCCCCCCCCACACACACACAAAACAAACAAAGAAACAAGCATTTCCAAAAAGGCAGTTCTTGAATGTGTGTGTGTGTGTGTGTGTGTGTGTGTGTGTGTGTGTATATATATATATATATATATATATATATATATATATATACGGGAGACACCAAGCTGGAAGGATGATGGAGCTGCCATTATTAAGGAAGATGGCAGAAGAAGCAAGTATATGGGGTAAAGACTTGCAGATCCATGTTGGCCATGTGAAGTTTCACATGCCCTCTGAAGGTCCCATTTGGATGTTGAATGAAACACTGAATATATGAGTCTGGAGTATGAGGGCGTGTCAGGCTAGAGCTCTACATTTAGGATGTATAGATGGCATTAAAAGCCACGAGACTGGAGATCATTAAAGAATGAATCTTGTTTCAGAAGAGAAGGGAACTGATCCCAGGGCACCCCAATATTTTGCGACAAGGGAGACCAGGAGACGTCAGCAAGGGAGACTGAGAAGGAATGTGCAGAATAGTAGGAGGAAAGCCGGTGTTTCCTTCCATGAAGAATGAGTCTCAAGGACGAGGGAAGAAATGATGGATTGTATCCAATGCTGCTGATGGGTCAATTAAGAAGAGGGCTGAGTACTGACCACTGGATATAGTGACCACCCGGCCACGGATGACACTGACAAGAATTGTTTCAGTGGAGTGATGAGGAGGAAATGGAAAGGAAGTGAAAGAAACAAGAATAAGCAACTCTTTAAGGAGTTTTACTGAAAGGGGAGCAGAAAATGGGGCAGTGTCTGGAGGGAGATGTGAAATCAAATGAAGGATTTTTTTTTAAGATGAAGGGAATTCCAACATATATGCATGCCATTAGAAAGTAACAGAAAGCAGAGGATGACACAGGAGAAAGAGACAGTGCGATAGGAATTTCCATTTAGAATCAAGGGACCCAGAAATGGGTCCCCAAACCTGAGCCTGGAACTAAAACACAGATGAGAAGCAAGGAAAACTGTCCCCACCTCAACAGGCACTGGAGTCGGACCCGGGGGATTAACCCTTCCAACACTGGAAGTTTCCAAACTGCCAGCCAACGTGTGTGACTAAAACCGTCAAAGAGGTCATTTAGAGAACACCTGCTCTTAGATGGGCCCCAGAAGGGTTATCTATGATTGTTTTTACAGCCCTGCATCTCTCTGCCTCAAGGCCTGACCTAGAGCCCTGACTCCTGAGCCCTGCAAGGAGGGCCTGGAGCTCACAACAGGTTATTTTCAGGCTCCAGCAGTTCTGAGGTGGAGTTGTCAGCACATTCACAAGGAACAGAAAGGGAAGCAGTGACATGGGAAACCTTGCTTTTCCTAGATCAGGTTTAACAACTATTCTTCATCAAAGAGCTAACCAAGTGTGGTCCCAGCAAACCAGGAAGATTTTAAAAATTGCAAATATTTGATTCATGAGGCTCATTCCCTAGCAACATTTTTTGAATACTCATAGGAACATGATGGAATTTTAGATGCTATAGGTTTGTTTTTGTTTCAACAAGGTCCTTACCTTCCTGCGACTCCAATTTGAGGGGGGAAAGAGGGGAGGCAAGCAAGACAGACAATCACTTGCAGATTTACAATATGGATAAACAGACAGATGATAAGAATGAACATGTTAAAACACAGAAGGCATAAATTCATTCAGTTATTGATGTGCTGCCCTGTTCCAGGAAAGATTTGAAATAAGGAAATGCGTAAATAGCCAGCTTACAGAGCTAAAGGACAGGAGAGGCAAGAAGCAGACTCAGGTAGTATTTGGCTCTAAGGCTCCAAAGCTGTCTTTTCATAGCTCTGAGCCACAGTTTTCTCACCTCTAAAGCGGGGGATAAAACCAGAAGATGGCAGGGCCTCCTCTACTTCAATGCTTTTCAGACCTCACGATTCATCTTATTTCCCAAAAGGTATTTCTCAGCCTGGCAGTGACTTCCCTTTGACAAATGCACGCCTCCATACACACACCTAGATCAGAGACAACTCATTTGCTCTGCAACTTTTCTGCGCCTGCCAAATGGCTTCAAACTCAGGTCACTTTAACAAATGCCCTCGGTTCTGTGGCCATTCCAACGTGTTCAGTTCACAGCAGACCCATTCTGGAAGAGCTGCCCCCTGGCACCGGGGGCATCCTGGAGCAAACTGGCTCTTTCCAAGCCAGCACCACAATGTTGAAGAGGCTGGGAGGGCTCGGGGCAGCGATCACAAAAAATCAGCAGCTTAGAAATCCAACTCCACAAAGCAACTCACAGAGAGCACAGCTGGCTTCTTCAAGAAATATTATGGCTGCTACTTGAAGACAAAAGGGGAAAAAAGAAGGGGATCACTTAGAGGGGAGCACAGGTATTTGGAATGGTGAGGGGAGATCTTAACCAAGGAGGAAAAATGTGAAATTTGGAAGATTTGGGATTTGCTTATTATTTCTGTACAAAATTCTACTTCTTGACAGTGGCATTTCTGATTCAAATGGCAAGATGGGAAACCCAGGTCCAAAATAAGAGCTAAATATGGCTACAGTACAAAATATTATACTGTACACCAGATAGAAGAACATTTGTAAAGGACTCATGGTGTTTCTGAATAAGTTTCTCAACCACCCTGCACATTTACTACCTTAGATATCACAGCAAGTTCTCACTTCAAACCACCTAAGTATGTAGATTTTTAAACACCACTTAAACGATCTTCTCCCAAAGCATTAAATTACCATGTATAGCCTATTCCTCTATTAAAAATTAATAAATTTACTAACTCCTAGGCTGGAGGCCTTCATTTGTTTTATAATGAAAAAAAGCTTTGATCTGCAATTCTCCAAGGCTGCGATTGTTTTTATTTTTCAGCTCTTCTCATTAAAAATAAATACCTCCATTCTCTAAGATACACCTGCAAAGCACTTAAAACACCCATTTGAACAACAGGAAACCTATTTTCGTTTCCCTGCAAAAGAATCTAGTGTTTCAAGTGCTTCCGCAGTGAGAAAAGCACTTTTCTTCAGTAACCAGGCACCAATCTGGGTGGTGAAGGACCAGAATTGAAGGTTTGGCACTAATCAGTATTTACAGAGCAAGCTCAAAGGGCACCTTCTTAAAGCTGAAATCTGAGCTATAATCAGAATTCTTCACATATTGTCTTTTGCTCAAGAGGGAGGAATGAGCCAACGTGAAGTCACAGACTGAGTCATTGAATACTTCAGGCTACACCCCTAACGCAGTCCAAACCACCAGGAGCAGCTTTTCTCTTTTTTTTTTGCGGTACGCGGGCCTCTCACTGCTGTGGCCTCTCTCGTTGCGAAGCACAGGCTTTGGACGCGCAGGCTCAGTGGCCATGGCTCACGCGCCCATCGGAGGAGCTGCTTTTCTTAAACCGATGCCACAAGCCTTAACAGGAAAAGGCAAATGAGCTCTTAGTGTATAACCTAAAAAATGGCTGGCACCAGCTAGAGTTTTTTCTCCCATGCTATCACTATAGTAAAATGCTCATAATCAGGCGCCTAAATGTTTAATGTATTGTTAAGATGAGGGAATTGTGAGGCTTTTCTAAACAAACTAGTTATCAGAGAGTATTGCCACTTCACATATGGTCATTCAGGAAAACAGCTACACCAAAACCATGTTCTATATTTAAATAACAGGAGCCATTCCACTCCAGTAACTATTTGTTGATTACATAAAGAACAAACAGAGTGAGTTCCCTCCCATGTATATAAGGGAAGGTTTCTCAAAGCTATTTCCAGAATCTGGGCATTCACCTCCTTTACTCACCGCTAGATTATCCAGGCTTCTGGGACATGAAATTTAGAATAATCAAAAACCCTGGACTGATCCTGTCACTGGCAGTGATTGCCTGCCTAGAAGTCGATAAAATAGACTTGACCCCTGAATTTTTCCAATCCACAGACACCACATACTGAACGCCTGCAACAAATCAGCTGCTGGAATGACAAAGCATCACCAGCAATGTGTATCCCCGTTGCCAAAACTGGGGAGAGTTTCCCGTTAGGAGGCATCTCTGATCTAAAGCCTCGAGCCAACAGTGAAGGAAGGCAGTCAGTCTCCAGGGAGAGGAGGGGAGTCACGCTGCTGGCTTGCAGCAGGTTTTGCCAACACTCTTATCTTGGGAAAGAGCATTAGCAGTGATACCCAAGAGTGCACCCATTGCCTGCCATCCTGCCCACGGACCCCACCATCATCCACCGCGGAGGGGCAGGGGAGCAAAGTGGAACATTCTAGAAAACAAAACACAGAATCCCCCAATACGCTGCCATTTCCACCCTCTGTTGCCTCAATTCAACACACATACACAAACACAAAAGTGACTAAAGAGAATTTTGCTTAGTTTTGGCATTGAATTAAAAATATACGAATGCCTCCTCTTAGGAGACAAAACACTGACCTGCACAACAGAACGACAGAAGATTCTTCTGCCAAGATACTGGTTTTCCCTAAGTATAAAGGAAATAATTCCAAATTTGGCTAAGATACATGATTTCATGAAAACAGAGGAGACCTAACTGCCTGTCCCCAGATATCACATGGATGATCAAATAGCCACTTGAGTAGACTCCTCAAATGAGCTGCAAGAAAGGGATGATGCTCTGAGTAAAACACGTTCAGCACTTCACAAGCTGTACTATTAATTCTGCCCAGTAACCTAACTCTTT
>NW_006775074.1:2784094-2820797 GCF_000442215.2 Lipotes vexillifer
CCTAGCTCTTTCCCATTCCTACACATAGTCAATTTACTCCCATTCTAGAAAGCCTAACCATTTGGCAAAACAATGGTAATAATAAAAATACCCTGTTAATAGATAACAGCTTGTTCCTAGTAAAAACTGGATGTGCATACCAGTGTGTATCTAATTGGAAAAACAAACAGACTGGGTAGGTTTTCAGAAAACCCAGTTGCACATGTAGCTGTGCACATGCAACTCATAAGCAGAGCCAGCAGAGCTATGTTAAATACCCTGCTCTCTCTCACTCCTCCCCTATGAAAAAGGGAAGACATCAGTCTCTGATGTCACCATGCAGCCTCAACTTTCCTGAATCACCTCCTCACTCGTGTCCTAGGGAGAACCACTGATTTGATGACAGCTCGCTGCCTTCCTCTTTTTGCTCCCTCCCAATCCCCACGGCATAAGGAAACCAGGAAGATAATACCTGTAGTGTCATTTTCCTAGGGGTAAATTCTATCACTAATAAGCTAAGAGCACCTAACTCCGACCTAGATGGAAACTTCTGCTTCTGATGTCCCCGAGGAGAGTAATACCATCTTTGGCTATACTTCAGCAATTCGATTCCACTCAGATGATATTTACAGAGGCTCTTCCATGTGCCAGCACTGCACTCAGTCTGGGGAAACAAAGCAGCCTCAGCCAGTTGCAGCCATCTGTGGAGACGACTGACCTGCAAGCATCCCTAGGACAATACAGTAAGTCCGCTACATATGAACGAGTTCTGTTCCGAGAGTGCATTCTTAAGTCCAGTTTGTTTGTAAACCCAACAAAGTTAGCCTAGGTACCCAACTAACACAATCGGCATAAGTTTATAATACTTTTCACACAAATAATACATAAAAAACAAACACACAACAAAAATAAAGAAAACGTTTTTAATCTTACAGTACAGTACCTTGAAAAGTACAGTAGTACAGTACAACAGCTGGCATACAGGGGCTGGCATCAAGTGAACAGGCAAGAAGAGTTACTGACTGGAGGACGGAGAGGAGGTGGGAGATGGTAGAGCTGAAGGATCGTCAGCAACAGGAGACGGAGGGCAAGCTGCAGTTTCACTCATGCCTGACGTTGATGGCACAAGTTCTGGTTCCTTGCTGGATTCGATTCCATCTACCCTCTTGAATAAACGATCCAGTGATGTCTGGGAGGTAGCTCTTTTTTTCTCCTCATAGGTGACACAGTAGCACTGGATTGCATGCTGAGCAGCTGCTGCAACCTTCGTGTACCGTTCTACATTCGGGCCCTGTGCCTCAAAAACAAACAGTGCCTCCTCAAATAAAGAAAATCCCCTTGCCATTTCCTGTGTCATGAATCTCTTCGGTTCTTCAGTTACTTCTGCTTCCTCTTGTCTCTCTTCATCCTGTCTCTGGGCCCCCAATTCCATCAGGTCTTCATCAGCAAGTTCCTCGTGTTGCACAGCAAGGAGTTCAGTGAAGTCGTCCTCTTGCAGATCTAGCTCCAGCTTCTCGCTGAGGGTCACTAAGTTGCTGGAGACCTCTTTGGACTCCTCATCCACCTTCTCAAATCCATGAAAATCATGAACAAACTGCGGGCAGAGATTCTTCCAAACCCTTTTCATGGTGTCGGCTGTAACCTCACTCCAAGCAAAGTCAATGTTTTTTATGGCCTTGTAGATGTTACAGTCCTTCCAAAATTGTCACAAGGTTGTTCCTGATTCATCACTCACCTTTACTGCCTGACAAAAGGTGTTACATAAATAATATTTCTTTAAAGTTGCTATAACTCCCTGGTTCATAGGTTGGATGAGCGACGTAGTATTTGGTGGCAAATGCACTACTTTGATGTTACGATGAAAGTCATCCATGAATGGGGGGTGGTCCGGAGCATTGTCAAGCAGCAAAAAAATGTTGAATGGGACATCCTTCTCCCAGCAATATTTCTCTACTTCTGGGATAAAGTGGTGGAAAAACTAGTCCTAGAAAATGGTCTGTGTAACCCAGGCTTTGGCATTACTCTTCCACACCACAGGAAGAGAGCATTTGGCTATGTTTTTAAGGGCTCTTGGGTTCTCTGAGTGACAAACTAAGAGAGGCTTCAGCTTCATATCGCTGGAAGCATTGCCACCAAACAACAGAGTTAGCCTATCCTTTGCTGCTTTATAGCCTGGCATCAACTTTTCCTCCTTACTGATGCAACTTCAGTCTGGCAACCTCTTCCAGTACAGTCCTGTCTCATCCACATTAAAAACCTGCTCAGGTAAATACGCGCCTTCATCAATAATTTCTTGAAGCGTTTCAGGAAATTTCTGGGCAGCTACCATATCTGCACTCTCTGCCTCGCCACTTACTTTTACGATGTTAATGTTGGCTCTAGCCTTGAACTGACGAACGCAGCCATGGCTGGCATTACAAGACGCACCCTCTGATTCCTTGCCGTGTTCTTCTGCAAATCTCCATAAAGGCTTTTAGCTTTCTCTTGAATCAGCATTCAGCTGAGTGGGACTCAACCCTGATGCTGGTCTTGCATCCACACACTGAGAAGTTTCTCCATCTCCTCCATCACTTTTCCACACTCCTTCAATATTATTGTCGACATCATGGCACAGCAGACTTCATGTTCCATGATCTTGTTCTTTAGAATTGTGCCGATAGTTGAACGATTCATGTTATAAGAATGAGCAACGTCTACCATCTTTTCTCCTCACTCCAGTCTGAACTATTTTCATTTTTGTTTCCATCGTTATCGCTTGACACTTCTTAGCAGTACCAGCTACTTCACTGCTGCTTTTACGCTTGCTTCCGGACCTCCTGGCCTTGAAATAAAGATAGTGTACGACTGTACTCTATACAGTACTGTAAAGTACACAAAAGCACAGCCACCTGTAGAGGATGTATGCATGTGACAATGTACGCCAGACACGTGAACTAACTTACATGATTGGACATGCGAACACATGTTCGTGTCTTTGAAAGTTCACAATTTGAAGGTTCGTATGTAGGGGATTTACCGTATTTGAGGTACTATGTTGGCAGCACGTGCAAAGAGCTAAGGGGCAGAGCAACAAAGTCCTCTGAGCACTCAGCCTCTGCAAAGTTTATCTAAAAAAATCCAGCACAGGTGTTTTGAAACACAGCGTGGCCCAAGACTGACAAATGAAAACAACACTCAAGTACCCTAGGGTGGGATGGGCCCATTACAAGGGCCCTGGCTTCTTTCCCATCTTAGTCCTACTCAGTCCTGAGCTCCTTGAAGGACTGCCCAGGCTTTGATTCTCATAACATGATATTCCCATTCTGACCCCTCACCTTTCTTTACCTTAAAACCTAAGAGGTGGAGTCTTTGGAACTGGTGCAAAGGCCAGTGAGCTGCAACATTATTGGCTATTTGTTGCCTCCTCTGCAAAACCCCATATCAGACCCAAAAGGACCAAAGCTCCTTTTCCAACATGATTTCCATTTTCTTACCTTGGTGAACCCCACACTCCATCCAAAAGGAATCACTCCTGGAATCACAGAAGCTTTCATTCTTTCCCATATCCATATCTTTAATACTCTGCTTCCACTGCTGTAATGCCTTCTCTCCTTTTCCTTCATGTCCATCCTTCAAAGCCAGCTCAGATGCCAACGCCTCTACCATCTTCCCAATGGAATTGTACTTCATTCTGCACCTAACTTTCTTACGTGTTTATATACTCACCACACATTTATTAAAAACCTATCCTGTGCTATGCCTGGCACTAGAGCAGTAGAAGTGAATGAACAGAATTTCTGCAAGCCCTCACAAAACTCAGAGACCTGGACATACAGAAATGCAATACAATAGGATACAAGACTTAATAAAGTCCGAAGAAAACTTTTGTGTCCCAAGACAGTAAAGGAAGAATACCATCTGCTTCAGTGGGTCAGTAAAGGCTTGAAGGGAGAGGTCTTATCACACTTTCTAGACATTAAGTTACTTTAGGGCAAGGTCAGCCCCTGGTTCGTTCTCTCAAAGTGCACTAGCCCAATAAACAGTCTGTGAAATAAAGGAGTAAATGCATGGATGAATGAATGACATAGGCAATGCACCCGGTGGCTCTCACTTTGTGCAAGGCCACTTTAACGAAGACTTCCAGAAAGCACCAGGATTCCAATTGCACTGAGAATTACATCACTAGCTCTTCCTGAATTGAAGGTGAGACCAGAAGCTTATTCAAGTGAACAGGCCATCATTGACTGTAAAAGTTGCAAAAGAAACTGGATTCAACTCTTTAGGGCATTCACTGAACTGCTAGCTAAAAAGTCTCTGGAACCCAAACGAGGAAAACTAATGAGTAGAGAATCTAGGAGGTGTTACGGAGCCAGTATCTTGATAGAACCAGGCTTATCTGACTGTCACAGTATCTAAGATGCTTCAGAAAATGATCTAAGGTTTAATTCTTGATGTGGCAGTTTGGTGTCAAAAATTTTGTCTGATAAACGTTATAATACTCCAACCTACACACCAAGTAAAAAATCCTAATGCCTCTCAACTCAGGAGTAAAGCTTGTCACAGATAAGTCTCAGATTTGATTTTGCTTTAATGGGAATAAAATGATTAGTGATACGATCTTTTCTGAGGAGATAACACCAAGATGAGAGAGGAAGATTTTCCAGAGAATTGGTCTGGGCTTTAGACAGAGCACTGAACTAGAATTTGCACAAGAGTAGAATTCTGAAGGTTATGTTTCAGTACCAGCCCCATAACTTAATTGTAACTATGGAGAAATCATTCAAACTCTATACCCTAGTTTTCTTGTCTATAAAACAAGGATGAGCATGCTTATTTCAGAGGCTTATTTTATAAAAGTTAAATCAGATTGTAAATTTCAGGTAAAAGCAATGGATAAAAGATAGACTGATGATTAGTAAAGTTCCATCCAGTGCTGAAATTACCTGCATTCACAGCAAAGTTAATGTTCAACGAAAATTAATTTATAATTCCTAGACAGCCTCTTTAGAGGAGGCCAAAGCGAATCACTATTCTTGTTCTATAAATGAGGCAACAGAGTAAGAAGTTGAGTTCTACTGTTTCCATCTTCCAAATTTCACTTTACACTGTAAACTCTCAAGCTCCATGGATAGAATATCTCCTGCCACCCAAATCCAGCCTCTTATCAACTCATATTAGGTGGATTTCAGTAGACTCCCAACTGATCTACCTTCTTTCTGTACCTCCCCCTGACTCCAGGTTTTCCTCACTACAAACCACCTTTCCGAACACTTTACAACATGGCCTTGCTCAACACCCGTGGGAACGTTCATGTCTTTAAGTAAAATTCCAAATTGCTTCCTCTGCCACGCCCTCCCATCCCCTTCATTTAAACTAAGAAAAATGAGCTCTTAATTGTCCTCAGAATTCATTTTGTCATCTCCCACCTTTGTTTTTCCCTCCAGCTACCCCCACTGTCTACTATTTTCTATAGCACTCTCCAGATCTTACCCATGTTTCAAAATTCAGCTCATATTTTACTTCTTCCAAGAAGCCCTCATAGATACACCTAGTGGAAATCAAGTCTATTCCTCAAATTCTCCCTGAACACTGTCAGTATTTTTATCATTGCACTTATCAATGTTCATGTTGTATCGTGTCTGTATATTGTATCTCTTATGAGACTGGGAAATAATTCTGTGGACCAGAAGCCATCCTTTCTCATATTTATCTACAGTTCTTTTCATAGTGCTTTACAAATAGTAAGCATTTTGTACCTGCTTATTGAAGTGAATGGAACTGAATATATTTAACCTTCACTGTGTATTCCACAAATATGGACTGAACACCTTCTATTATACATACCAGACACAGTCATAGGCTCTGGGGATATAGCTGCGAACAAAACTACTATTCATCTCTACCATCTATTGGATGTTACAGAGAAATAAATGAGTAAACTATATATGTTTGGTAGTGACGATGACTCTACAGCAAAATAAAATAAAATAAAAACCAGATAGGAGACATGTGAAGTTCCAGGGCAAAGAAAATTTTCAATTTTAGATTGATAGGTGTTAGGGAAGGCCCAAGTAAGAAGAACTCCTAAGGCAGAATTGGTGATACAAGGACACAATCATTTACAAAGCACAAACTGTGTACAAAAATATCATCAGGCACTCACTGTTAAGGACTGAAATCTAAACAAGATATGCTTCATACTCCTGAGGATCCTTAAAGCCTCCTAACAGAATAAGATGCAGACAGAAATAACTAATACAAGGCAGGAGACAAGAAGTCTTGAAAAAGAGATTTCAAACACCTCTGATAAGAGTAAAGACATTAGGAAAAGCTTCAGGGAGCTGATGGTATTTGAAACAGACCTGAAAGAAGGGGCACAGTTTGTAGAGGTCAGGTGGCCGAGATGGGGATTTGAATAGTAGGACCCTTGAATATGAGGACTCTAGGTTAAGTTCTAAGAAAAAGGAGTATTCCAAACCTACAGTCGTTTCTCCCAGGTCTCAATGCTCTCCAGGTCTCCTGTTACCACACAGTGGACCAGTGAGTGATTAGAGCGGCTGCCTAACACCAGAAGAGGCGTCATTGCTAGTTTATGGATTCATGACCTTTGACTAAGCACTCATCATAGGGCAGTTACCATGCTGGGGAAAAGTCATTTAAGACTCCTGCCTGCCCTGAAGAATATCACAGACTAGGATTGGAGAGAGATGAATAAATCAGTGACTAGCATCCAGTATCACAGATGCACAAGTGAAGTTGAGCACAGGGCCTACGGAAATGTGGGAGAATCCCACATAGAGAACTCCTCTACCTGCAGATCCCGATGGGTAGGGGAGTTCCTGGAAGGCTTCCCAGGTAGGTGGATCCTTGAACTCATTTGTATGTGTTTAATTAGAATTGTTTTCTTGATTATAAAATACACATACACTTGTGGAAACTTGGAAGACATAATAAATTAATATAAAGAATGTTATATAATATAAATTTTACATATTACATAAATAAAAAGAAAAATTAAAATCACCTACAATTCTATCACCCAAAGAGTTTCTATCAAGTTTATGATATTTCCTTCTGGTGATATTTTCCAATCTCTCCCTTCCCCTCCTCATTAAATAAAGGAACAGACACTAAAAGAAATAAATAAGAATAAATATATGTGTTTGTGTTTCATACATTTAACATTATCTTACAGATGTTCTCTCATGTTAGCAAAAACCTATGAAAATGTAAATCTAATGTAATATAAATACAATATTGCATAGTATTTACTAAATCATTTCCCTACTCCTGGATATTTAAGTTGTTTCAAATACAGTACTTCTGCCATTATAAACAGTAGCAATAAACATATTTGCACATAAAATTTATTTCATTAAAGTAAATTCTTAGAAGTGGAATTATTAGGTCAAAGAGAATATACATATTTTAAATAGGCTTGAGTTTTGAAGAAGAAATAGAAGTGAAGTACAAGGAATAGTATGTATGACGGTATATGGGCATGAAACGGCGTGACAACTTTCAGGAACTTCAGGTAATTCGGTAAGGCTAGATCAAAGGGGTGTGTATGTTGGGATGAGGGAGTGGCTGAATGGAGCTGAAGAGATGGCCAAGAACCAACTCATAAAGACAAACAGTCTTGGGAGCCGAGCTACTGGGATTTAACTCCATCACAGAGTTAGTTATGAGAAACTCTGAAATATTTTAAGGAAAAGAGGACATGATCATATTCATGATTTAGAGGCCACACTTGTGGCAATGACAGATGGGGGGTACATTGGAGGGGAAAAGACACCCTGGAGGCCTACTTTAATAATCCGGGAGCAAATGAAGAATGGCCTGGAGCTAGGCAACAGTGATGCACAGAAAGGGGTACGTACAAAGAATATTAAGCTGACTGAATCTACAAGATTTGGTGACTGATTTCAAAGACAGTTAAAGCACCCCTATCAAGAAGACCTGTAGGTTACCCTTCCCATTTAAGAGGGAGACGGTGGTATGGACTGATGAAGTTCTAGAGGGAATCTCCACATCTCTCTAGTCAAATTTCACTGTTCAGGTTCTTTCCAGAACCTTCGCTTTGTCAACATTTATTCAATGTTTCTCCTTATTCCTGACAGATGATATGTCCTCATTAACTTAGAGCTTTGCCTCCCAATTGACCTACCCTTGCCCTTTGTACCTATGAAGGAGATGAAGACATCAGTAGTAGTCAGTGAAGGGGAGGTTGAGCCATAGGTTGGGGTGGGTCACACCAAAAATGGGAGACAGGTGGGACCAATGGGTATTTAGACAAATCTGCATACCCTAAGGTCATCTTATACACGGTATAAAAGGCTTAAAAAGTCTTACGCAAAATGTACAGCAATGTGATTGTAAATGATATCACTTTTCTTTGGACCCATCTTTACACTGCTTAGGCTAGAATTCCATCCTCTTAGGAGGGGCACTCCCTAATTCAGAGCTATTGTTTCCCTTCCCTCTTCTCTTGATATTCCTGTGGTCCTCAAAATCCAGTAGTGCCCACCACAGAGGACAGGAAGCCACCCACGATGTAAACAGGCAAGAGTAAACAGGGCACACAATCAACAAACACTGTGTTTATCACCCTTGAGATAGACTGTCTCCTGGGATGGGCTGGTCTCCAGAAAAACACCCCTTATTCTATCACCATATCTTTTCTAATTGGCACTCATGGCAAGGGCAACTAACATGAATCATTGCATGTTGCAGATTAACTTTGTGCAAATAGGATTCAAGACTAAAGAGTTGAATCACAACTTGTTTTTGTTCATCCATTTATTTTGACAGTTGCTTATAATTTGTTTATATAGTAGTATATATACATAAAATTTTATGAAGTATATGAAGTGTGTATATGTATGTACTTCATAAAGAATACATGCATAAAATATTTATATATAATTGTTCACCCACCTCAGCTTCCAGTTTCCATTAGTATATATTATCTAAAATTATTTCTAGATTTAATAACCCTGAAAATTGTGACCCTTAAAATTGTACATGGAAAATCCAAAGAGGCCCAGCAAATTCTAAATGTGTAGAACATCCAAATATATGCCTACCTATAAGAAGAAATATTATAATAAAGAAAAAACATGAAGGAATGTTTACTCCAATAGTCCAAACTTCATAAATGTCCCAACAATTTACTACAAGGGAGCAAACCCCAATGAAATATCCCTAACAAAGCTGCTTTCCAACCCAATAGTTGGTCAATTAATCAAAACAGGTGATTAAAGTAGGAAATCATGCCTTAAACATGTAATTTTAACATAAAATACATAGATATGAGTTCATTCACCCATCATTTGAGATGGCCAAGTACTCTCTCAGCTCTATCCTATGTGAACGGCACACACAGGTTTGCCTATGATTTCCAGTTAGGCATTCTTTAAAGTAAAGTAATAACTTACTGATACTTCTATAGCAACCTTCTATTTGACAGAAACTTTTTGGAAACTAGCTTTTTCCCAGCATTTAATGTGGTTTCCCAGAAGCAACTATCTTTAAACAGATGCATTTCACTAATATTTAATTGAAACATATAAGTACAACTGGTACCAGCAAGTTTGAGCACAACTAAAATTTATTCTTGTAACTGTTGGGGGCAGAAGCATATGGGCACTTTAACGAGTAAGCTACCAGCTGCCAGTCATCAGTGAGTCACGGGCGTCAGTCAGACTGTTTTATCAGAGTGGGAAGGAAGTGTCTGTGAACCCAGAAAGGAACTCAGTAAACCAGTTAGTTAGGAAAGTTTCTACCAGAAATGGAAACGATTTAAAAACAAATATGGCTGTTCTATGCTACTGCATCAATTAGCGATTGCCACAATAATGTTACATAACAAACTACCCCAAATTCAATGGCATAAAATCATTCATAAGCATTTTATTCTCATGCTTATGGGTCCCCAAGTCAGCTGAGATCTAGGCTGGTCAGCATCTCTGCTTCAAGTTTTGGGTCAGCTGAGCTTGATTCCTCACTGTGGAGGAGGCTGGGTCTGCTCGACACACATGCATTCAGGTACCCAGGCTACATGGGGGAAGTTCTTCTCACAGCAATGGCAAAGCACAAGACACCTTTCAAACCTCTTTTTGTGTCATGAGTGCTAATATTCCACTGGCCAAAAGGAGCCACCTGGCCACACCAGTCATCAAAGGACAGGTAGCAGACTCCACCAACCTTGAGGGCAAATCAAGCCATATGGCCAAGTGCAAGATCCCAGAGTGAGAAAATATATTTCTCCCATGGAGACAGGGAAGGTAGTGA
Organism: Lipotes vexillifer; assembly: GCF_000442215.2. Taxonomy (NCBI): domain Eukaryota; kingdom Metazoa; phylum Chordata; class Mammalia; order Artiodactyla; family Lipotidae; genus Lipotes; species Lipotes vexillifer. The sequence goes on from NW_006775074.1 coordinate 2,794,346, forward strand.
ACATTTTCAAAAATAATCTAATCTACCATACAGACCAAAGTAAAAGGCTTCCTTGTGGTCTTGTATAGGTCAAAATTCTGGTGAAAATTGATTGTCAAAGTCACTTTTAGCTCTATCATTTTATGATGTTACAATTTTGTGACTACTTTGATAAAAATGTATTGCTGGACTGATTGATAATGTTAATAGAAATAAAAAGATTTAGTGTTTTAGGCATTGTTTTGTTAAATAGTTTGAGCTAAAGAAAACAGTTTTATTCAGGTCTAGTTACCCATGCAGATTCAAGCACAGAGAACTGCAATTTAGCAGAAAAAAATGTTCCATCATACCACAGCTAAGCAGCCTCCTTTTCACATTCAAAACTTGATGTAGTGAGTTATCAGTTTCTTTTAAAAACTATTCTTACTCTATATATATCACATACATATGACATCATAAGCATATGATAAACTATGCACTCTTAAATTTGACCGAAATTTTAATGGTGAAAATATTCTAAAAATGAGACACTTAACTCCTTCATTTTATAGGTTAGGAAAGTTGCTGGAAAACTGGAATTATTGAAAATAAAAGGTTGTGATTAATAAGCATAAATGTACACAAGTCTCCAATTTGGGAATCATTATCATCAAAATGAACATTTAAAAGGTGTTCCTTATTTTCCACAGTGCATGTGCTCCTGCAAAGTAACCATTCAATTGGTAGTTAAGTGTTAAATTAGTGGCAGAAACAAACGCTGTCTTCCAAACGAGGAAGAGCAGTGATTTGTGTACATGATGAAGGTAAGAATCAAGATGAACTTTACAGGATAGATAAGTGCTGACAAACTGAAGGAGACTTAGGAAATACAGTCCAGAGAACCTGGGGGAATGGAGTCATAACTGATGTCATGGAAATAAGAAGAAGCGTGGTATGTTTGCCAATCAATGGAACCAAAGATGAACAGAGGGATCTCTCGGCATTTAGAGAAAAATAAGGTAGAATACAGAGACTGAGACCAATTATGGCAGCTTTTGAAACCCAGACACGGGCGTTTGGATTTAATATGGTGAGGGAGTTAATGCTGAAAATGTCTGGAAGTGGGAAGTCACTCTGGCAACATGGACGGACAGCTAGGGAGAAAGTAAAAAGGCAGAGAAGTCTTGCAGATGTCTATGGCCCTAATTCAGCATGAGATAAGGAAATGAGGGTCTGGCCCAGGATTATAGCACTGTTCAGGGAGAGACAGAGCGATGGAGAAGGCTCCTGCTTTCAGTGTGGTGCCTGGGAAGACTGAAGAATCAAGGGCTTAGAATTCATGGTTCATCTTGTTGCAGAAGTCCCCTGTTATTGTTTCTATGTTGATTCATATCGCATTAAATATCTGACATACACAATTAAAATGTGGAAGTGACCAACGTGTATGTGCGCAAATGGGTCCTTATATGAAAAATGTTTCCTAGTAATCCTCATTTAAAAGTCGCCGTTCTTTCTTTCACAACTATGAGAAGCTCTTTATATTAACAGTCATAAAAGCAAACAGCACAGCAAAATAAACATACAAGAAAGGCTAGACAAATGTGGGCACCCACAGAGTCATAGGAAAGGTCAAGAATGCAGTGTTTTATTTTCCTCTAAGTTTAAAATAACGGGTAAAATGAGACTATTAAGATGATGGTAAGGTCAATATACTATACTTCTGACCCTAAACTGATAAAGAAAGTGCAGAAATATAATGAAATAACATAAAGCTTTTCACTAAGTGTAAAATACTTGTAAAGATTTAAAAGTGCATGTACACCCTTGGCCAAAAGATCTTCTAGAAGAAGTCCTATAGAGTTTAATTATTTAAAAATGCTTTATAACTGACATCACATTCACAGAAGATGAGATTTGAAAATAAACCAGAAGTGGTCAAACAAATTAATGCATCTAAAGTGCTCAGATCCTCGGACTCTAAATTTAAACCTAACATTTACAAGCTATTTAATTGCAATTAATTGCAATACTATTTAATTTTTAAGAAAACCTTCTTTTTATCAATAATTTTAAATCAAACATTAGTGACCCTCTAAGTAATCAAAAATTTTTAATTGAAGACCAAATCAAGAAAACCTGAAATATTATTACAGTAACAAAAAAAAATACCTACTTTGTGAAATAATAGAAAAAAATACCTATCTATGTACTGGTCTCTGCTCCCAGTTGCTGGCACAGAGTTCCTAACATGCTTCTAATTTCCTAAATGATAAGAGCACAAGGAGCATCATTTTGTTCTAATATTTGGTGTTTGGTTCCTGACAAAGAGCTCCTAAATCCCTTGGAATTTCCTGAACAATGGAGGTGTCTTTTGTTCAACGAGGTGACTCTTGGTAAGCTCCTGTATAGCTTCAGGATGGGGGGTTGGTCACCAGAAAGACCAAGCCATGATTAGAAGCTTGAAACTCTCAAGACTAAGCCATGATTAGAAGCTTGGAACTTTCCACCCCACCCTCATCCTTTGGGAAGAGGAGATGTACAGGAGACTGTGTTAATGATTGAGCGTGCCCATGTGATGAAGCCTCCATACAAATCCCCAAAGTATGGGTTTCAGGCAGCTTCCAGGCTGGAACACGTGGAGGTGCTGGGAGAGTAGTGTGCCCAGAGAGGGGATGGAAGCCCCGCACCTCTCCCCACATACTTTGATGTGTGTACCTATTGCATCTGGCTGTTCATCGGTATACTTGATTATATAATAAACTGGTAAATGTAAGTGTCCGCCTGACTTACGTGAGCTGTTCTAGCAAATTATGGGACACTAGCAGGGGGTCATGGGAACCCTGATTTATAGCCTAGTCCATAAGAAGTACAGGTGACAACGTGAGACGTGCCATTGGTGCCTAAGTGAAGGCAGTCTTGTGAAACTGAATCCTCAACTTGAGGGATGTGATGCTACCTCCAGGTAGGTAGTGTCAGAACGGAGTTGAACTATAGGACACCCAGCAGGTGTTGCAGAAATGCCTGCTGTGTGGAAAACCCACACATCCAATGTCAGACAGGAAGTAAAGTGTGGTAGTAATATGAGAGTAAAGGAAAACACAGGAGCGTGATTTTCCAACTTATGCTTATTTTCCAAAAAAAAAAAAAGAAAGAGAAATCTCCCTTAATTATGCTCCACCGTTCCTCTATAATCATGTTCTAGATTATGCATGTGAAGAAAACAGTGACAAAACAATACCGGCAAAAATGTGAAAATTCAAGAATTTTAGTGCCCAAGAAAGACAATGAGAGTACAAACTGATTAAAGTAATAATGAAAGTTTTAGAAATATCAAGACTTGATTTTTTAATAAGGACACTGAGATATACCATCATAATTTTCATTAAATTTTTGATAACAGCAGACATTTCATTACGGGCTATAAAAATCAATGTGTTGAGCTATGCACTAAACGTGCAACCTGCTGATAGCAGGCCCCTCATAAAGTCAGTTTATTATACCAGAAATGTTCTAGTAAACTTAATCACAGTCTACAAATCAAGCAACTTTGCATGCTAACTTACATCAGCTCAGAAGAATAATAATGGTTAAAACAAATGAGGGGATGAGAGCATCATATTTTACTCTCTGTAGAATAACAGAGCCCAGAGACACAGAGCCCCATGTCAACATGAACTTGACTTTGAGAAATCTATTCTGGCTACAGAGCTTTATAGTCCTCCTCTAATTTGGTCCTGTAGGACTGAATATAGTCTGTTCTTCCTCCTTCATCAACTTCTAGACCCTCTGACTTTCGTTTCATTTTACACAGAGGCTCCATAACAACTTCATTTGCCAGCTTTTAAATTATTTTGATAAAGTGTATGATATTATACAGTTATTACAACTAGGACCGTAGGAAACATTACCAGATTTATATAACCATCTCCCATTAAATGGCGACTCAGTGTGTCGGTAATTTCCTTTCATTGAACTTCAAATCCTAAGATACCCAAGATCTTTTTTATTATGTCCTCCATGATCCCTGCAGGCTTAGAATGTTACAGAATCTGGAAGGGCGGGGCGAGGATGACAGCAGGGGGAGGGGGTAGAGATGAAGGGGAAGGGCTTAATAGGACTGCTACAAAGATGGTGAAGAAGTAATTTTATTTTTCCCCCAAAGCTGAAATGATTTTAAAGGCAGAAGACATAAGTTCTGTAAAAATTCGGCCTCTCAGCATCACTTATATAGATGAATGGTAGGTGGTTTATAATTTGCATAAACACATGGTACATCAGACTCATGATTTCCAGATACTATTTAGGATGAGATTTGATTTACTTAAGTAAAACAGAGGACTGATTTAAAGGAAAATATGACGTAAGTAGGGGGTACCCATCAGTGGCATGTCAGTAGAAGGTGATACATGAAAATCTGACTTAGGGAAACCACTCACACTGCTGACCTCTGTTTTCAGAAGTGTGTTTAAATTATTTAATGTTAATAATCATGTTTTTCTGCATTAATGTTTGTTCAGAAAAGGAAAGCACAGTCACAGCAGTAGAAAGTTCTCCATCATCCAGCCAAAGCAAAACACTGTTTCCCCAGCCATGGCCTGAAGGATGTGCCAGTTCCGTTGTGTTTCCAGATCCCCCTGCTGTGGTAAGACAGGTTCATGGAGAACACTTCTGATTCATTTCCTTTTTGTTTTCCTTCATAATTCATTAAAATAAAGCATCTACTAGTGTCAGATCCAAGAATGTAAACTGATTCTGTATTAATGTAAATAAGATTATCTACTGAAAAAAAAGTGGACCTCAGAGTACATGGCAGACGTTTCCCCCAATTTCCCTGCTGACAGATACAATACTGACAAGGTGTAGGGTCAGATCTCCATCTGAAGCTAGATAGGATGTTTGCAGATCAATACTTTATTGGGCTCAACAGACCTTACTTTTTCAAAAAGTCTAGCAGGCTTCCTTAGCAATCCTTTCTTTAACAAGGTTGTCCAAGGTCATTGACAATGACAGAAGTGAAGGATGCCCCTTCCTTACCATTTCATTCATTTGAGGCACATTTTCCCTGGCTGCCCCACACCCATACCACACGAGCTCCTCAAATGGCCCCTCTTCACTGCAGCCTTCCCTCTTCATTCTCCCCCATCCTCCTCCAACCTACATGTAATCTCCCCCCTTTCAAACACCCACCACATTTTGCTCCTTTCTTTCCTCTGGGCTAAATCATCTTATGCCCTTTATGTTGATTATTCCCATATTTATTAATGAAAAGCTCCCTGAGCACATGATCCATGTCTCAGTTATTTTCCCAACCACTGTCACCACGACTACTCAGTAGCTCACAAAATGTCACACATTTACGAGGAACTCAGAAAGTAGTCTAATTGTGCCATGTGAATGCAAGCTTTATGCTGGAACAGAGAGTCCTTAGCCAGAAAGATGGTAAAGGCCACTCAGCCTTACATGCTAGACTTCTATCCTGCTTGGTCATCTGCAACCAGGTGGGTCTCCCATGGAAGTAGGGTACAGTGAACAATGGTACCCACCCTCAATTTCCCCTCTAATACCTTTCAGTGGCTTCACTGTTCCTTCCCATAATCACCTCTACATCTGATGTGAGCAGGAATTTATAATGACATCAATAAAAGGGCTCTCTTTGATGAATAAGCCAGGGATTTCTCCTTTGGCAACCCAAGAGAAGTAAGGTGGAGGACGATGACTGCTTGAGAGAATTGATCTAAATTCTTACACAGCTATATAATAAAAAAGATGTAATCTTAAGTCAAGCCACTCCCAATCCAGGAGAGGAGGGAGAGAGATTAGTAGAGTCTGCTTCCAAGAGTTGCCACGCACAGGTTAAAAATGGGACAACGATATTGAGACATAAAATAAATCCACTTCCAAATGGGTACAGGAAGACAGAAAAAGGCAAGTTACATAAAAAAGATTAATAGGGGAGGATTGGTTCAAGATGGCAGAGTAGAAGGACATGTGCTCACTCCCTCTTGTAAGAGCACCGGAATCACAACTAACAACCGAACAATCATTGACAGGAAGACACTAAAACTCACCAAAAAAGTTACCCCACATCCAAAGACAAAGGAGAACCCACAGTGAGACAGTAGTAGTGGCACAATCACAATAAAATCAAATCACATAACTGCTGGGTGGGTGACTCACAAACTGGAGAACACTTATACCACAGAAGTCCACCCACTGGAGTGAAAGTTCTGAGCCCCACGTCAGGCTTCCCAACCTGGGGGTCCGGCAGCGGGAGGAGCAATTCCCAGAGAATCAGACTTTGAAGGCCAGTGGAATTTGATTGTAAGACTTTGACAGGACTGGAGAAACAGAGACTCCATTCTTGGAGGGCACACACAAAGTAGTGTGCATATCAGGACCCAGGGGGAAGGAGAAGTGACCCCATAGGAGACTGAACCAGACCTACCTGCTAGTGTTGGAGGGTCTCCTGCAGAGGCGGGGGGTGGCTGTGGCTCACCGTGAGGACAAGGACACTGGCAGCAGAAGTTCTGGGAAGTACCCCTTGGCATGAGCCCTCCCAGAGTTCGCCATTAGCTCCACTAAAGAGCCCATAGCATCCACTGCTGGGGCACCTCAGGCCAAATAACCAACAGGGAGAAAACTCAGCCCCACCCATCAGCAGACAAGCTGATTAAAGTTTTCCTGAGCTCTGCCCACCAGAGCAACACCCAGCTCTACCCTCCACCAGTCCCTCCATCAGGAAGCATGCACAAGCCTCTTAGATAGCCTAATCCACCAGAAGGCAGACAGCAGAAGCAAGAACTACATTCCTGCAGCCTGTGGAATGAAAACCACATGTACAGAAAGATAGACAAAATGAAAAGGCAGAGGGCTACATACCAGATGAAGGAACAAGATAAAAGCCTAGAAAAACAACTAAATGAAGTGGAGATAGGCAACCTTCCAGGAAAAGAATTTAGAATAATGATAGTGAAGATGATCCAGGACCTCGGATAAACAATGGAGGCAAAGATCGAGAAGATGCAAGAAAAGTTTAATAAAGACCTAGAAGAATTAAAGAACAAACACCTAGAAGAATTAAAGAACAAACAATCAGAGATGAACAATACAATAACTGAAATGAAAAATATACTAGAAGGAAACAATAGCAGAATAACTGAAGCAGAAGAACAGATAAGTGACCTGGAAGACAGAATGGTGGAATTCACTGCCACAGAACAGAAAAAAGAAAAAAGAATGAAAGGAAATTAAGACAACCTAAGAGACCTCTGGGACAACATTAAATGCAACAACATTCACATTATAGGGGTCCCAGAAGGAGAAGAGAGAGAGAAAGTACCTGAGAAAATATTTCAACAGATTATAGTCAAAAACTTCCCTAACACAGGAAAGGAAAGAGCCACCCAAGTCCAGGAAGTGCAGAGGCCCAGGCAGGATAAACCCAAGGAAAAACACACCAAGACACATAGTAATCAAACTGAAAAAAAAATAAAGACAAAGAAAAATTATTAAAAGCAACAAACAAAAAACGACAAATAACATGCAAGGGAACTCCCATAAGGTTAACAGCTGATTTCTCAGCAGAAACTCTACGAGCCAGAAGGGAGTGGCATGATATATTTAAAGTGACAAAAAGGAAGAACCTACAACCAAGATGACTCTACCCAGCAAGGATCTCATTCAGATTCCACGGAGAAATCAAAAGCTTTACAGACAAACAAAAGCTAAGAGAATTCAGCACCACCAAACCAGCTCTACAACAAATGTTAAAGGAACTTCTCTAAGTGGGAAACACAAGAGAAGAAAAGGACCTAAAAAACAAACCCAAAACAATTAAGAAAATGGTCATAGGAACATACAAATTGATAATTACCTTAAATGTGAATGGATTAAATGATCCAACCAAAAGACATAGGCTCGCTGAATGGATACAAAAACAAGACCCAGGTTCTTTCCTGGTGGTGCAGTGGTTAAGAATCTGCCAGACAATGCAGGGGACACGGGTTCGATCTCTGGTCCAGGAAGACCCCACATGCCACAGAGCAAGTAAGCCCAAGCACCAAAACTATTGAGGCTGTGCTCTAGAGCCCACGAGACACAACTATTGAGCCTGTGTGCTGCAACTACTGAAGCCTGCGTGCCTAGAGCCCATGCTCTGCAAGAAGAGAAGCCACCGCAAATGAGAAGCCCCCACAATGCAACGAAGAGCAGCCCCTGCTCGCCACAAGTAGAGAAAGCCCGTGTGCAGCAACAAGGACACAATGTAGCCAAAAAAATTTAAAAATTAAAAAAAAAAAAAAATACAAGACCGTATATATGCTGTCTAAAAAAGACCCACTTCAGACCTAGGGTCACATACAAACTGAAAGTGAAGGGATAGAAAAAGATATTTCATGTAAAAGGAAATCAAAAGAAAGCTGGAGTAACAATACTCATATCAGATAAAATAGACTTTAAAATTAAAAATGTTACAAGACACAAGGAAGGACAATACATAATGATCAAGTGATCAATCCAAGAAGAAGATATAACAATTATAAACTTATATGCACCAAACATAAGAGCACCTCAATATATAAGGCAATTGTTAACAGCTATAAAAGATGAAATCAACAGTAACATAATAGTGGGGGACTTCAACACCTCACTTACACCAATGGACAGATCATCCAGACAGAAAGTTAATAAGGATACACAAACTTTAAATGACACATTAGACCAGATAGATTTAATTGATATTTACAGGACATTCCATCTGAAAACAGCAGATTACATTTTCTTCTCAAGTGCACATGGAACATTCTCCAGGATAGATCATATCTTGGGTCACAAATCAAGCCTCAGTAAATTTAAGAAAATTGAAATCATACCAAGCATCTTTTCTGACCACAACGCTATGGGATTAGAAATAAAATACAGGGAAAAAATGTAAAAAACACAAACACACGGAGGCTAAACAATACATTGCTAAATAACCAAGACATCACTGAAGAAATCAAAGAGGAAATCAAAAAATACCTACAGATATATGACAATGAAAACACAACGATCCAAAATCTATGCGATGCAGCAAAAGCAGTTCTAAGGGGGAAGTTTATAGCAATAAAATCCTAACTCAAGAAACAAGAAAATTCTCAAATAAACAATCTAACTTTACACCTAGAGGAACTAGAGAAAGAAGAACAAAAAAACCACAAAGTTAGCAAAAGGAAAGAAATCATAAAGATCAGAGCAGAAATCAATGAAATAGAAACAAAGAAAACAATAGCAAAGATCAATAAAACTAAAAGGTGATTCTTTGAGAAGATAAAATAAATTGATAAACCATTAGCCAGACTCATAATGAAGAAGAGGACTCAAATCAATAAAATTAGAAATGAAAGAGGAGAAGTTACAAAAGACATCACAGAAATACAAAGCATCATAGGAAACTACTACAAGCAACTCTATGCCAATAAAATGGACAACATGGAAGAAATGGACAAGTTCTTAGAAAGGTATAACCTTCTGAGACTGAAGCAGGATGAAATAGAAAATATGAACAGACCAATCATAAGTAATGAAATTGAAATTGTGATAAAAAATCTTACAAAAAACAAAAGCCCAGGACGAGATGGCTTCACAGGTGAATTCTAGCAAACATTTAGAGAAGAGATAACACCTATCCTTCTCAAACTCTTCCAAAATATAGCAGAGGGAGGAACACTCCCAAACTCATTCTACGAGGCCACCATCACCCTGATACCAAAACCAGGCAAAGATACTACAAAAAAAGAAAATTACAGATCAATATCACTGATGAACATAGATGCAAAAATCCTCAACAAAATACTAGCAAAAAAGAATCCAACAACATATTAAATGGATCATACACCATGATCAGGTGGGATTTATCCCAGGGATGCAAGGATTCTTCAATATATGCAAATCAATCAGTGTGATAAACCATATTAACAAATTGAAGAATAAAAACCATATGATCATCTCAATAGATGCAGAAAGAGCTTCTGACAAAATTCAACACCGATTTATGATAAAAACTCTCCAGAAAGTGGGCATATAGGGAAACTACCTCAACATAATGAAGGCCATATATGTAAAACCCACAGCAAACATCATTCTCAATGGTGAAAAACTGAAAGCATTTCCTCTAAGATCAGGAACAAGACAAGGATGTCCACTCTTGCCACTACTATTCAACATAGTTTTGGAAGTCCTAGCCATGGCAATCCGAGAAGAAAAAGAAATAAAAGGAATCTAAATCAGAAAAGAAGAAAAACTGTCACTGTTTGCAGATGACATGATATTATACATAGAGAATTCTAAGGATGCCACCAGAAAACTACTAGAGCTAATCAATGAATTTGGTAAAGTTATAGGACACAAAAGTAATGCACAGAAATCTCTTGCTTTCCTATACACTAACAATGAAAGATCAGAAAGAGAAATTAAGGAAACAGTCCCATTCACCACTGCAACAAAGAGAATAAAATACCTAGGAATAAACCTACCTAAGGAGGTAAAAGACCTGTACTCAGAAAACTATGACACTGATGAAAGAAATCAAAGATGACACCAACAGATGGAGAGATATGCCATGTTCTTGGATTGGAAGAATCAATATTGTGAAAAGGACTACACTACTCAAAGCAATCTACAGATTCAATGCAATCCCTACCAAATTACCAATGGCATTTTTTACAGAACTAGATCAAAAAATCTTAAAATTTTTGTGTTCAAAAACCCCGAATAGCCAAAGCAATCTTGAGAAAGAAAAAAAGGAGCTGGAGGAATCGGGCTCCTTGACTTCAGACTATACCACAAAGCTAGAGTAATCAAGACAATATGACACCTGCACAAAAACAGAAATACAGATCAATGGAACAGAAGAGAAAGCCCAGAGATAGACCCATGCACCTATGGTCAACAAATCTATGACAAAGGAAGCAAGGATAAACAATGGAGAAAAGACAGTCTCTTCAATAAGTGGTGCTGGGCAAACTGGACAGCTACATGTAAAAGAATGAAATTAGAACACTCCCTAATACCATACACAAAAATAAACTCAAAATGAATTAAAGACCTAAACGTAAGAACGGACACTATAAAACTCTTAGGGGAAAACATAGGAAGAACACACTTTGACATAAATCACAGCAAGATTTTTTTTGACCCACCTCTTAGAGTAATGGAAATAAAAACAAAAATAAACAAATGGGACCTAATGAAACTTCAAAGCTTTTGCACAGCAAAGGAAACTATAAAGAAGACGAAAAGACAACCCTCAGAATGGGAGAAAATATTTGCAAACGAATCAATGGACAAAGGGTTAGTGTCTACAATATATAAACAGGTCAATTTTTAAAAATCAAACAATAAAAAAAAACAAACAACCCAATCCAAAAATGGGCAGAAGACCTAAATAGACATTTCTCCAAAGAAGATATACAGATTGCCAACAAACACAGGAAAAGATGCTCAACATCACTAATCATTAGAGAAATGCAAATCAAAGCTACAATGAGGTGTCACCTCACACTGGTCAGAATGGCCATCATCAAAAAATCTACAAACAATAAATGCTGGAGAGGGTGTGGAGAAAAGGAACCCTCTTGCACTGTTGGTGGGAATGTAAATTGATACAGCCACTATGGAGAACAGTATGCAGTTTCCTTATAAAACTAAAAATAGAACTACCATACGACCCAGTAATCCCACTGCTGGGCAAATACCCTGAGAAAACCATAATTCAAAAAGAGTCATGTACCACCATGTTCACTGCAGCACTATTTACAATAGCCAGGACATGGAAGCAACCTAAGTGTCCATTGAGAGATGAATGGATAAAGAAGATGTGGTACATATATACAATGGAATATTACTCAACCATAAAAAGAAATTAAATTGAGTTATTTGTAGTGAGGTGGATGGACCTAGAGACTGTATACAGAGTGAAGTAAGTCAGAAAGAGAAGAAGAAATACTGTATGCTAACCCATATATACAGAATGCAAAAAAAAAAAAAAAAAAGTTCTGAAGACCGGAGGGGCAGGACAGGAATAAAGACGCAGACGTAGAGAATGGACTTGAGGACACGGGGAGGGGGAAGGGTAAGCTGGGATGAAGTGACAGAGTGGCATGGACATATATACACTACCAAATGTAAAATAGATAGCTAGTGGAAAGCAGCTGCATAGCATAGGTATACCAGCTCGGTGCTTTGTGACCTTCTAGAGGGGTGGGATAAGGAGGGCGGGAGGGAGACACAAGAGGGAGGGGATATGGGGATGTACCTATACATACAGCTGATTCACTTTGTTACACAGCAGAAACTAACACAACATTGTAAAGCAATTATACTCGAATAAAGATGTTTAAAAAAACAAAAAACACAACCCAATCAAAAAATGGGCAGAAGACCTAAATAGATATCTCTCCAAAGAAGACATACAGATGGCCAAGAGGCACATGAAAAGCTGCTCAACATCCCTAATTATTAGAGAAATGCAAATCAAAACTACAATGAGTTATCACCTCACACCAGTTAGAATGGGCTTCATCAGAAAATCTACAAACAACAAATGCTGGAGAAGGTGTGAAGAAAAGGGAACCCTCTTGCACTGTTGGTGGGAATGTAAACTGATACAGCCACTATGGAAAACAGTATGGAGGTTACTTAAAAACTAAAAATAGAAGTACCATATGACCCAGCAATCCCACTACTGGGCATATACCCAGAGAAAACCATAATTCAAAAAGACACATGCACCCCAATGTTCATTGCAGCACTATTTACAATAGCCAGGTCACAGAAGCAACCTAAATGCCCGTCAACGGACAAATGGATAAAGAAGATGTGGTACATATACACAATGGAATATTACTCAGCCATAAAAAGGAATGAACTTGGGTCATTTGTAGAGACGTGGATGGACCTAGAGACTGTCATACAGAGTGAAGTAAGCCAGAAAGAGAAAAACAAATATTGTATATTAACACATATATGTGGAATCTAGAAAAATGGTACAGATGAACCAGCTTTCAAAGCAGAAATAGAGACACAGACAGAGAGAAAAAAACATATGTACATCAAGGGGGGAAAGGGGCATGGGGAGTGGGATGAACTGGGTGATTGGGATTGACATATATACACTAATATGTATAAAATAGATAACTAATAAGAACCTCCTGTATAAAAAATAAAATAAAATTCAAAAACAAAAAAATGATTAATAGGCTCTGGCAGGATAATTTCTTTAGGTGAATGGGGCAAATCTAATTTACTCAGTCCAGCATATCAAAGGGAATTTTTACCTCTCTTTTTAAAGAAAAATTAAAGAGCTACAGAAACCAAGAGGCAAATATAATCGACCAGTGTTTATTGAGCAGCTACTATGTACCAAGCACTGTTGTTCTGGGCACTGAGGGAACAGCAGTGAACCCCACAGACAGGCCCCCAAGGACAAGAAATTCTTGTGGTGGAAGACAGAGAGTAGACTATATAAACACAATCATTTCTAGTATGAAAATGTGCTGTGAAGATGAAATAGGATCTTTTGAAGAGAGAAGTTTGAAGAGGGATCACTTCAACTGGACAGTCCTGCGTGGCTGCTTGGAGGGGGTGAGTCAAGATATAAATGATAAAAAGCAGAAGATGAAAGACTTGGAGGAAAAGGAAGCAGAAGGAGCAGCAGAGACAAAGGTGATGGGGCAGGACATTTTGGAGGTTTACTTTACAGAGAAAAGGCCTGTGTGCCATGATAACCAGAGAGACAGTGAAGGGAGAGGAAATCAGAGAGACAAACAGGAGCCATGTCACAAGGAACCTTGAGGCTAGGGTAAGGAGTCTAAATTTTATACCTATATCAATGGGAAGCCACCGGAAGTTTATAATAAGCAAGACAGTGACGAGGCCTGATCAACACTCTGGCTCAGCATGGAGGATGAATTTTAGGAGTGGGAGACTGGAGGCAGGGAGTCCGCTCCTGGACGGGAGCCGCTGCAGTGGTCCAGGGAAGAGATGTCGATCCCCTGAACAAGGTCTGGGACAATGGAAACGGTGAGAAGTGGTCAGGTTCAGGATATATTCTGGAAGTAAAACAGACAGGATTGGATAATGGTGTGAATGTGGGAAATGAGGGAAAGGGAGGACTTGAGGATGATTCCTAGGTTTTCAGCCTGAGAAAAATGGGTGGATGATGGTGCCATTTATGGAGGTTGAAAAGACGGGGGTAAAAGCCGCTTTCAGGGTGGGGACTTGGTAGAACATTAGTTCTCTTTAGCCACATATGTATACATCCCTCAGACGTCCAAGTGGGAGTTCAATCGGATATATAAATTTAAGAATAACCTATAGATGGTATTAAAAGCAATGTTAAATGATATCACTAGAGGTAAGGAAGGGGACTGCAGATAAAGAGAGAAGAGGGTCCAAGTTCAAGCCCTGAAACACTCAATATTTAGAGGTTGGTAGGAGCGTCACTAAAGGAGACCAAGAATGAATGGCCACTTCGGTGGGAGGAAAACCAGGGCAGGGTAATATTACTGAAGACCAAAAATGAAAGTGTTTCAAGGCAAAGGAAGTGGTCACCTATACCAAAAGCTGCTGAGAAATCTCACCACCTTTGGCAACGTAGGGTCTTAAAATACAGATCAACAAGACGTCATCAATCACCTGGAGAGAAAGAGCCTTAATGGAGAGGAGAGTGGCTACAGCCAAAGCAGTAAGGGGACATCTTATTCTTCAGATGGCTTCACCATCAATTATTTCTGAAGTGTCCAAACTAGTAAATTAATGCATGTTGAAACAAGTGAGCTTCAACCGACAGCAAGAAAATGAAATCGTGGGTAGCACCAGAAGGTGTAAGGTAGAACTCTTCCCAAAGCCCAACTTTCCAAATTCCCAAAGTTGCCAAATGGGAAGGGGAAGTGGGTCATAGTGGGCAGACTGGTGACAAGAGAACAGTGTTCTTGGTTTGATTCTGCAAATCGTCTTATCCATTTCAAAAATGGTGATACTCAACACTAAGTACCCTCTGTATACACATGAATAAGGGCGAAGACAGGTAAATATTTTATTGCCCAAGAGCACTTGGTACTCAGTATATGCACAGTATTGCTATATTACCCTTTCTTTTGCCATCCTTCTAATGAGAAATCTGTTCAATACAGTTTCCATCTTATGACTTCAAGCCATACGCTCTTTCCACAAATAACTGAAAGACGAATTGAAGAGCAGAAAGTTCTGTTTGTTCCAATTATACGACCCAGTATGAACCAGATTCATTTTTTCATGGGATGTGGATAAACCAGGAAAATGAAAATAAATCAGCAGAACAATTTCCAGTCTCATGTAAATATCTTGTGAAAAGAACCAGTGGGAGTAATACCCAGTACACACTTGCCTACAGATCTAACACAGACCTAAGTGATTTGAATTCAGGGTACTTCTGAGTGGTCGAGGGGCTAAATGGCCAGGCAAAAGAGTGTTTTTAGCTCATTAAGACCACACATCTCTCAGCTCCTGAGGCCGTTCTGGAATCTGTCAACATTGTGAATCATATCATAACTATAAGGAAGTGTTTTAAACTTAACTTTTGACCTTCGGTCTAATGAATCCTCTAATTCTACCGGTTCAAACTGTTGAATAATTCAACAGTGTTCTGACCCAAAGCAATTTAAGATATGGTGATATTTTTGCTCAGAGTTGAAGAGGAAAAAAGAGCTGATTCTGCATTCCATTCCAGCTCATTATGTTAAAAACACCTGAATACATCTATTTTTTAACTTTTCCTATGCTGAGGAAAAAGGCTGAAATGGAAAAAATAATGGTTTCAAACCACTGTCTTTTCTGTAACCAAAATCTCCCTGGAAAATGTCTCTTTCTCTCCGCCCTTCCTTAAAAGGAAGAAAATTGTAAGTTGGAACACTGCTTACCAAGGGGTATATTTTGTGCATGTTTCTAAATGCCAGAAGTTTTCTGAAGCCAAGGGTAACTTATATTTTAGTCAACTCTGTATGAATGCCTGGGGAAATATGTAAAACATTAATCAGGGTAACCACAATTGCATACTCATCATCTGAACGGAAAAGAAATATATACAGAAGAGCAACCAGAGATTAAAATTAAGTTAGTGAAGTGTCTGAAAGCTCAATTAGCTTCTATGCAAAAAACAAAGCTTTAAAAAAATACAAAAAAGGGAGGGAGGATTGTGAAATTACAGTCTCAAGGAAAATTATTTTTACTTTTGAAAAAATTAAGAAAGTGTAATTTATATTAATCTTTTTTACAATTGGCATACATGTTCAAATTTTTCCAAGTTAAGTAGTATCATATATTAGAAAGATCACTGTTTAGGGGAGTAAGATACCTGGGTTCTAGTCCATTCTCTTTAACACTAACTAATTGAATGGCCTTAACTTGGGGTAGTAGAAAGAGTATGGGCACTGACACTAGAGAGATCTAAATTTAAAACTCATCTCTGCCTTGTGCTATGTTTCCCTGGGCAAGCTCCTTAACCTTTCTGAGTATCAGTTTCCCAATATGTGAAATGGGGATAATAGTTATCACACAAGGTTAAGATTAAATAAGTTAGTGATCTGAAATGATTAGCCCAGAGCTGGTACTAGGGTTTGTTCTCCTTCCTTTTTTCCCTCTGAAAAGATTAGTTGTTTTTGTTTTTGTTTTTGTTTCCTTAATGAGGAACTTAGGGCAGATAACTAAATTCCCTTTATACTCTAAAAGGCTATAATGTTAGTGAAGTGCACTGAAAGAAGAAGAGCCTCAATTTTCAGTAATTTAAGCAGCTTCACCAGGAAGTGCTACCTTATTCAATCTGAAGAACCAGCTCCCCAAATCCTAACAAATCAGGGCTCACATATGTCATTACGCAAATGACATACCCTTACACAATCCCATAAAAAGATTTTCACAGACTCGATTACTTAAGAATTTCAGGACACCTTTATTAGATTGAGGTATGTTCCCTCTATGCCCACCTTCTGGAGAGTTTTTATCATAAAGGGTTGTTGAATTTTATCAAAAGCCTTTTCTGCAACTATTAAGATGATCATATGTTTTTTATTCTTCAAATTGTTAATGTGGTGTATCACATTGATTGATTTGAGGATACTGAAAAATCCTTGCATCCCTGGGATAAATCCCACTTGATCGTGGTGTATGATCCTTGTAATGTATTGTTGGATTTGATTCCCTTGAACAACAAGGGGGTTAGGGCACCTCTGCACAGTCCAAAACCCACACATAACTTACAGTCGGCCCTCCTTATATGAGGTTCCACCATATCCATTGTTCTGCTCTGGTGAATTCAACCATCTATGGACCATGTAGTACTGTAGTATTTACTATTGACAAAAAATCCACATATAAGTGGACCCTCACGGTTCAAACCGGTGTTGCTCAAGGGACAACGGTATCTCCAGATAAATAATGGTCACCAATAGCTTCTGTTGAGAACTGTCAGAATTAAACATTCCATTTTTACTTCGCTTTAATGCTTTCAGATAAAACTACGTTTTAGCCACTTAATCAGAGGATATAAAAAAAATGGACAGGACATGAGTAGTCTAATTGGTAGCTGTATTTAGGGGGGATCATTTCCCATCACCATCACTGCTTTCTTCCATACTTCCAAACCCTTTAGTTGCTCCTTCCTAAAAGCAATTGTTCCCAAACTGCCAATCTTGGCCCAAAGACCCTCCCCAAGTTCTATGCACCTTCAGGCTGCTAAAGGGACCTCTAGCTTCTATGCTCTCTTTCCCCTGACCCCAGCAAAACATATCCATCATATTCTTCTTATACTAAAGGTTGACTAATTACAACGAATTAGTATTAGATTTCTGGTAGGAAGTTTCAGCATTTACTTAGAAATTCTTTACAAACATCAAAGAATGTACCTACAATGAACAATCTCTACACTTTTCATCTTTGAGGAGTGTAGGTGCATACAAAAAGAATTTGCTTTCTGTCCCACTGCTTCTGTCCTGAATAACAAGTAATATGATAAACTCATGGAGGTCAAGTACGTTTCTTTTCCAGTAAATGTTGTCAATAAATGAGTTGGTACAAAGCATCAGCATTGTGCAAATTTAGGGAGCTATGGCTGGTGACATGCAAGGCACTCACTGTCAGGCAGGCAGAATTCCAACACCTTTCCACACCAGAGTGGAGCAGCGGCTAAGTCCAAGGTTCTTCCAGAGGATTTCTATCAGCACAGGGCAGCACGCAGACACATGCTAATGGGCCCTTTGCTTATGGGATGTTACTCTGTGGGTGATATGCCAGAATTAACTGAGAACCTTGGGGCATGAATCACAGAGAATGAAAATCATCAGATGAAATCAGGAAAAGGCACCCGAAAAGCATACCCAGATTTTCAGGTGGTGTTTCCATAAAATTTCCGGCAAATAGTCACCCTGCAAATAGAAGATACACTCTCTCTGCAAAACAGAACTGTAAATGAGGGGAATCTCTGAGAACCATTCCTGCTACCCATCAGCAGAGGACTTTCAACCAGAGGGTGGGCAAAAAGGCTTTTCAGTCACAACCCTCCAGACAGAGCAGGCTGAGGCTGTCAGAGTGGAAAGGGACATGCATTTCTCCAAGGCAAAATGTTGTACTCAATTCCCTAATATAAAATACACCCACTAGAGTTAACAAAGGAATGAAAGCACCCTAGATTACACTTAATTTTCTGATACAGACAGTGATAAAAGCTGAAAAATACCTATCAACGGAGGCCAAACAGCTCAATATGCCTCCCTAATGACATTTTGCCAAAGAGGATTTGTACGTGTCAAACACGGAATAAACAGCATTTTGGATCTGAAGACACTTTAGCTCCTGCCTATACTAAAGAGAAAATACAGTTTCAAGGATGTTTGGGCATAATTTTTCATTGTGAGGCCAGGTTCTCAAAATAGAAAATGAACTGAACAGCGTGAATTGCTCAGAGAGCTACGCTGATGAATTTTGAAAAGAAATGTAGCTTATTTATTATCCTCTTTCTCTTAATGAAAAACTAGTCAGTATTTCTTTAAAAGCAGCATTTAGAACCTGAGATAAATCTCCTTCCAAGTTAAAGACTTGGAGGAAAATATTACAAATCGTGCCTTATGTTTAATAATAAAAAAGTAGTTATTGAAGACATAGTTTCAGTTCGGACAAATATTCAAGATAATCTGAGAAAACGGGAAGAAATGATGGAAGGAAAGGGGAAGGAAGAAGACAGGAGAAGAGAAAAGAAGCCTGGAGCCTCCTGCCTTTGCCCCACACAGGAAGCCTTACCAGCACCAGAGGCCTTGGTGTTCCCCTTGCCCTCTCAGGGAACATTGAGTACCATGTTGTAATCTCCTGTCTACCTATCTGTCTTCCCCCTGAGACTGGGGCTCTATGAAGATAGAAAAAGAGGTCTGACCCAGGCATCATTTTACCTGCATCTCCTAACACAATGCCTGGCACTCAGCCAATATTGAAGGGTACAGAAAGAAGGAGAAAAAGGAGAATGGAGGGGTGGATGGAGAGAATATGGGGAAGCCCAAGGCTGCAGAGTTGTACTTTTTAAAATCTCCTGGAGATGGTTTGCAAATAGCCTTGACTGTGAGGCTAAGAGTCATGAGAAATTACAGCTATTTGCTGGTATTTGTAGATGCCTTCACAGTTCTCATCAAATTTGGTACTTATTGTCTGTCTCATATATTTAATAGGCCTCCCCACTCACAAGATGATGGCCTAAGACTTAAGAATTTAAGGTGGGACTTGTGAATATTTACAATTAAGTGCAAAACAACGTTGTTCCTCTTATAAAAAACCATGCTCCTAATCAGCAAGAAGCACCCTATTTCCCTCAAGATTGAGGAATGTATAAAGAAATAAGGGGAAATTGAAATAGCACATAACACATTGACCAGCAAAAACTGGCTTTGCTTCCTTAAAACAGGTTGTTGAGTATTCAAACCTGTAGTTATTTCACAGAGACAGCACTATGCATGTGCAAGACGGGAACCCATGGCTCCAGGATGACCCTGGAACCAAAACTCTTGAGTCTACAGAACTCAAAGAATAGAAACGTTGCCACTGGAGCCCTTTACAAAGTAAGAAGTCCTTCAATAAGGAAAAATGGCTTCCAGCTGGATAAGTTGAGACTAGCCAATCAGCTTTTGCCAAGTTCGCCCTTAAATTTTGCCCTGAACTCTGGATGGGAAAGACAGATTTGAGTCTTGCCTCCTGTCCTCTTGCCCGTCAGCCTCGCAATAAAGCTCTTCCTTTCCTCCAAAGCCAGCACCATAGTACCGGCTTCTGTATACGTCGGGCAGCCGGCTGGGTAACAATCCTTCCTCGCATCTCTCCAACCTCTGTTTCTGTCATGACATCTCCTTCTCTGACCCCGACTGTTGTAAGGACCCTGTGATGACACTGCCCACTCAAATATTCCAGGATAAGCTCCCCATCTCAAGATCCTTAACTTAATCACATCTACAAAGTCTATTTTGCCACATGCAATATTGTGATTTATAAGAAACATGTATATTTGGTCAGGCGGCCAAAATATTTTTTCATACATATTTCCTCTTCATCCACAGTTCCTGGTTCACAGTTCCCCAAACCCTGGGAACTTCCTGGGCAATAGGAGCATCTTTTGTCATAATATTTGGTCTCTATCCTTAGTTCCTGAAAGTATCTCAGAGCCATAAAGGTGTCCTGTTATTCATAACAAGCCCTTTTTCACCACAACTAAGTTTTTGTTAATGAGATGACATTTGGAAAGCACCTAAGGATGGGGGTTGGTTGTCGGGGAACCAACCTTGAAGAGAGAGTTGGAACTTTCAGTTCCACCCTTGACCTCTGGGGAAGGGAGAGAGGCTGGAGGTCCAATGGCCAATGATTTCATCAACCATTCCTATGCAATGACGCCTCCATAAAAACAAACAAAAAAAAGGAGGTTCAGAGAGCTTCTGGGTTGATGAACGCATGGAGATTTGGGGAGAGTGTTGCACTCGGAGAGGGCATAGAGGCTCCCCACCCTTTCCCCATACCTTGCCCTCTGCATCTCTTCAATCTGGCTGTTGCTGAGTTATATGCTTTTATAATAAACCAGTGATCTAGTAAGCAAAAACAAAAAAACAAAAAACTCTTGGGAATTCCCTGGCAGTCCAGTGGTTAGGACCCCACACTTTCACTTCTGAGGGCCCAGGTTCAGTCCCTGGTCAGGGAACTAGGATCCCACAAGCCTTGCGGTGCAGCCAAATAAATAAACAAAACAAACAAACAAAACAAAACAAAATAAAATAAAATCTCCTTAACAATGTTCATTGTTAGCCTTGTGGAGCAGAAGCCAGTGTGTCTGCTATCTTTCAAATAAATATAGGGTTTCAGCACCTAGCTGGCTCAAAAATTGCTGAACCATCTACAGCTATTTGATTCTTCAGTGATCCTCTTAACTTACACTGTGGGTCCCAAAGAAAGGACCTCAAGAGAAAAAGCTCCAGGGAGCCTGGGGTAATTTCTAGACTCTTGGCTTAGTAACTGTTTGGTTTTTTTCTCCTCTCTTCTACCTTTTTCTTCTTTCCTGAATGCCAAGAACGCCCCCCACAGAATATTCACAGAATGAAGTCCTTACCATCTATAAAGGGGTGGGGGGCACTGTGTATCTCTGATTCTGAATTCTCTTTACCCAAGGAGATTTAGATTTCAAATCCAAGTTGAAAGAAATATGTGCTAATCTTTAAACGAGAACAGTAATGAAAGATGTCTAATCTCTCCTCATCATTGCCCTTAAGAAGAGATATCAGCATAGTCTAGGGACAGCCAAGCTGAATTCCAGGAAATCCACTAGGAGATGGGAGTGAAAAGGAGAAACAATTGCATAACTGAAGAAATATGGTTAGTGTCTTCCTCACTTCTTTGTAACCTGAAGTCAGAAAAGATAAAAATGAAATGTGTACTTAAGCAATATTCCAGCTTTGTGTGTTTATACTCTAAAAAAGAGAAACTGAAAATATTTCCGTTGTCATAGCAACCTGGATTCACCCACCAGTGTATGGTATGTGACAGTGGTCATCCTGAATTACTGGTTAAGGTCCCTCTAAATGCATAGTATGTTCTACAGGACAAGGGGCAGAGATGACTTTAATGTCCTTAAAACAACCTACGATTGGTTTCTACAATTTAACCATTTCAATACACACGTCCTTACACTACAGACAACCCTTTTCGTGTTCTGTTCTTCAGATGTAGAAACCAATGCAATAAGCCCCACTATCCTGAAATGGGTACAACACGAAAACAAGGCTCAAAATTCAAGTCTCAAGTCATTCCAGATTCAAATCTGAAATACATGTTAGCATTATGGTAATGTCCCTTGGCTTGTCATGAGACAAGGAAAATGTCGTGTTACCCTGGTTTCTATTATTTATCATTTCTATACTTAAATTAGCTGAAGTCAACAAAATGACACCTTAGAATACACAGAGTAGAAGAGGTATAATGGTGAAATCGAAATGAGACAGTGGGCTTGACAGTGCTTGGTCAGTAGCTCAAATGTAACTAGGGGCCTATAGTACTTAACTACTCTGCACCTAAGTTTCTCAATAGAGGTAATAATACCTACCTTGTAGCACTTCTCTGAACACTGCCTCTCTAGCACAATGCCTAGAACACAGTGGTTGTTCAGGATATGTCAGCTTTCTTTCCTCCTAAGAACTGATACCAAATGTAGATCCCTACTCTTAGGGGCCTTAGAAAAGTAAGTCAAGATGAAAAAAAAGAGAGAAGGTTAAAAGCAATACCAAGTAGGATATGATCAATGCTAACAGATGATAAATGGGGAAATATTTCATCATTTGTTCATGGGGAAGCATTTAGAATTCAAAATTAAAATTATAACACACATATATACTTATATTCAAATGCCGCACTTACCACACCACATTTTTAAAAAAGTGGAATTTTACCTAGCAGATCCAATCTTCACAACTTGTGCAGACACAAGGAAGGAAATTTTAGACAAAGGATAAACAGTGTTTTGCAAACCCTTAAAATCTTTATAAAGCAGCAATACGGTTATTACTCCCACAGTGTTGATGAAATGAAATCTTTCTCAAGGAATCAATTTTCTATTTACAACTGTCTAATATGATATAATGGCAAATGCTATATATATATATATATATATATATATATATATACACACACACACACATATACACACACTATATTTTATATATATATAATATTTTTTTTCTTTTTTCTTTACTTTTTTAAAAAAATGCTTTAATCTTTAGAAGAATAAAGATATATGTGTGTGTGTGTATGTATATATATATATATATATATATATATATATATATATATATAAAATTCCAGACTGTGATGACACAGAAAACCTGAGGAAAACCAGGTTAAAAAATTGAAAAAGAAAATGCTGGACAGAACCTTGAGAAATGTGAAGCCCACAGAAGGTTGGCGGGGTTAACACTGAGATGCCCCATCACACACAAACCGTTACCTCTTCAGCACTGCACTGTGAATACTGGGAACAAAACCACCAAGGATTCCCGGTGGATGTGACAAATATTCCATTTATTAGAAGAAACAACGTGGGGTACAGCAACCAGCTACAAAGTGAAAAGGAATAAAGAAGGAAAAGAAGATAAAAGACATCATTGTAGGGGCACCACAAAGGCCCAAAGAGGAGTACCTGCATTTCAGTAGCTATTTTGACCAGAATAACTGTCTCTATTTCTCTATGCTTCTATTATTCTGTTCTTTATGGAAGAGAACTGACAATCATCCTTCAGAAGTATTTACAATCACTTGCTTTGGGGCCAGGTGTTATAGATTCAGAAGCACAGATACTGACACCTCACCCTTTCCTCTGGGAATGTTTTCTAACCCTGCTCTTATCTCAGTCCCACACGGAATCTTCTCATTTTCTCAAGAAGGGTATGTATAGATTCCCAAGTAGTTATCAAAGTAAAACTTGTTTCAATTCTTTCATTAAATTATTTGAAATATATCATGCTCTGCTCATTCACAACAGACCAGCGAAAATTCTAATTGATGGAGAAACAGATTTGTTTAATTTCCTGAGATGATGAAGGTGTCATTAAAGGGTCTGATGATCTTTTCCGAGTTCCAACAAGAAGGACCAGGCCAAGGATGCCTTAAAAGTGTCTCATAATAGTTAAGGGATTGGTGTCTCCAAATTCTGAGGTAAGGTTTCTTCAGCTGATGGAAAGAGCTTAATATGTTAAGTGACTCCTCTGCATTCAATGAAAGTGGAGCAAATTCAAAAATTTTCTCCTTCTATCCAGTCCTCAAAAGAGTTACCGAAACTCCTTCTTGACACCTATTTACAAGAAAATATAGGAGAAGGAAAGATGAGGAATTCTGAAGGATATTAAAACTACCCATGAGCAGTTATTACCAGTTAAGGGCAGCTAAAGAGGGCTCCTTCTATTTTGTGATCTGTTCAAGAGTGGAATTTCCATTTAAATGTTCCTTCTCTGGACCTTCTTGTCATAATTCTACCATTTCAGATGCCTCTGGTAAGCAAAAGCTACATCTAATATGGTAGCCTTTGGGCATGTTTCCTTAGGTCACATGGAAGCAAAATGATGCCTAAGTCCATTTACTCTTCTAAAGACTAAAGCATTTTTTTTAAAAAGTAAAGAAAAAAGCAAATATATAATAAAGGAAAGCAATACAGGAGTAAGAAAATCTGGAATTCAGGAGAAAGAGGACAACATAATTTAATTGAATAATTAATTAAAAGGCATTAATTTGGGGAATCCTTAATGAAAGAAATGACTAAAATGTCTTTGCATCCAGCCAGCATGAGTAGGTCAAAGAGCCAGGGCTTCAGAGATTCAAAGTACATTGCCCTTACCTCTTAGTTGTGGTATTATTCTGCTTTTAGAAGGAAATCTTTTGAGAAATCAAGTACTAATATATAAGGTATGTAACCACCAAGGGGATGGAATAATACAAAGGTTTGTAAGATACAACACCCTTAGATTGAATATTGTACTAAACTGGGTCCAGCTAGTGACTGCAATTTTGCTGTTCTATTCTGAGCTGGGCTAAAATGTCCATAAATAAGAAAATAGCCAAATTAAAAGACAAAGAGAGAGAGAGAGCAAACTAAGGTTTGTACCTCACCTTAAAGCACACTTCTCAACCCTTGTGAGTACGAGGCCCTTTTAATACCACCCCCAAAACAGAAAGGAATTCACTTTTTATTCATTAAGTCTATAGGCAATGCAGGTCTGACACACACTGCAATCACCCAGAGGTCTGAAGCCCCAGGTTGGGGAGAGTTGTGTTAAGATATCTTTAAACTCGGCATATTCCTCCTTACCTTTCCTATTTAATGATATGAACTCAGTAAATGGCTTTCTTGCTTTGGAGGAACTCCTCCCTGCATTCTAAAATTTCTCCCATGAAGAAACTGAAATAATTTTGCCTTTGAAAATACTATCTTTTCACACATCCCCTGAGTACAGGTATTTGGGATGATTTATGGGAGCAACACTCATCTGAAATGGTACATTGTCACAGCATTTTTTAATATGAATAATGATACATCTCCTTCTTTTTCAATAACTCTGCCCTATAATAAACTATCACCACACCACCCATGGCTAATGATATAACAATTTTTCCCCAGCTATTCATACTGCTTAATATCCACAGAGAAAAAGCGAATAGGATACCCACTACTTAAGTTATTTTGCTGTCTATCTGAGGTCCTATGTGTTGGCACACTCAGCCTGCAATTCTCAAAATCTCCTCAACTCTTCTATTAAAGGATGTTCTAATGTCCACTTTAACTTATCAAAGACAGGCTGTCCACTACACGTCCCCCCTCAGGTACAACCTAAGATGGTAACTACACTGTCTCAACTTCAGGATGACAGGAGAACAGGTGATATATTAACTTTAGGATCTATTTATTAGAGATATGTAAAATAGGCTTCATGGTCTAGATCTTGGGTCCTGAATTAGTTTGCAGCTTCCTTCCTGTAACATACCTGGATGGGAGCTTATTACACTGATGCGTTTACCCACAGGGCCTTGAAAGACCTAAGAGAACTGTTGAAAGTGGGAGTTTACAAAGATTTTAAAGAAACTGTCAGCAAAATTCAACTAAAGGAGATCAGTCTAGCTATTTCTATGCCACCTGTTCCAATTTCATGCCTTACCACTTTTATAAGCAAATAAGAAAGCTGATAAGGATTTCTGCTCTTCCTTTTCCCTGTAGCACAAAATTTTCAGAGCCCTGAGTCAAGGTTTTTGTTTTTTTTGTTTTTTTGTATATGACTCTTTGAAGACAAACAGGAGTCTGAGTTCAAGCACACAAATGAAGACTCTTAAAACACACACACACATCCTGCTTATAAGCTGCTACATCTGGAACATTCCTAACAGGAAACAAAAACAAAACTGATGAAAGGAGAGGGCTAGCAGGGAAAGA
>NW_006775074.1:2820845-2841594 GCF_000442215.2 Lipotes vexillifer
GGGAAAGAGGCTACAGCCAAAGGCTGCATCTGCCCAAGAAACCAGGCCATACTGACAGGTTTGTAAAATGGGTGCTTAGAATTCTGCATGACAGCTGTACAAAGCTCTTCAGCCTCACTTTCCTACCTCAAAAACAGCAGCTGCTCAGGGTGTAACGGATCCTATCCCTGGTAAGTAAAACTGTCTTATCCTTGAAAGACTGGAGGGCAAACTCCAGTCTCACCTTTAAAACACCCCAACCGTGGCTTCTGTTCCCCATCCCTTACATGAAAAATACCCAAAGGAAGAGGAGATGAAAGCAGGTTGAAAACTTTCTTCTCTAAAACCTGGGGAGGTCATTTAGGTGCCTTTCAGTATTTAAGAAAGCTCAATCCATTAGTTTTCAATGACAGGTCCGGTTCCTTTCCAACTCGTTTCAACTCAACAAAATTTCAAGTAGCTTAGAAGCCATAAGGTTATGTACAAGTTGTTAGATGTAGAGAAAGATTTCAGTTCCTTCTAAAGTGCTGAGTTTTGAGCACTAAATACACCCACCTATACCACCAATCCAAAGCAGACCTCTTCTCATGTCATCTACCATATATAAAGGCAAGACAGGAGCTTGAAGATTCTCTTTTTTTTTCAGCTTGTAATATTCATATTTGTGTCAGTCTCTTTGGAAATTTCAACCCATTTCTTATTTACCACTCAATGCACAATTAGCCTTGATTATAAACGTGGCCAGGGTAAGTGCCACCCCAAATTATGGCCATCTTAAGTGTCAAAGGGGGAAACTTCCTATTCACTAACTAATTAACATACCCTCCATCATTCATTAAATTGTACTTTTCTGCTGTAAATGTCAAGAGTCTAAATCTTATGCAGCAGCAGAAAGTTCAAAAGATTTCCATATTGCATTTCCTGTTCCTCTCTTTTCTTACTTTCTGAGAACTGATGGAACCATTCCATTCTCTATTTTTCTTAAACAAATAAAATTTGGAATAATAAGTCATGAGAATTAAAGACATATTTTACAGATGTAGAATGCTTAGATGCTTAGGGGGGTGAAGCTGCTTGCTCAACATTACATGGCTAAGGAAGTATCAGATCAAGTTCTGAAAGAACGCCAGCCTGGCCACAACTCCCTTCTGCCCAACAACCACACACACACCCACACACACACACTCCTCCCTCCTCAACTAATTCTGTTAACGTCACCATCTGTCTCTTTGTCATCCAAACTCTAATCCTTCAGCTTCTCTCCACAGCCTTCCCACACTACTGGTTCAACCGCTGGTTCTCCTTCCCCAGCAACCTTGGTCTCTGGTCTCCATCTGCATCCCACCTGCTCTAGGTCCGTCGCCTATCATCCTCATTCCAACTCACCTGATTCTTTTGTGCCTGTCAGTGCCCCCATGTTCCTACAATCCACTGTGCACACCACACTGCTTCCAGGTAACTCTACAATAATCATGGTTCTCATAATGATGCCAAGATGCTCACATCTTTTCAGCAAAACCTGACTACCCAATGAATAAAGCCCAAGCTCCCTCCTTGATGTCCATTACTATTCAAAATCTGGCTCCGACTTTCTCTGCCACTACCATCCTCCACACAACCAACATGCCAATCAAATGAAACCATGTACAGTCCCCTGCCAGTCACCTCTGTGCTCCCCAGTCTTGGGCCTCTGCTGGTGCTGCTGGACCCAGATGGACCCTCCTTTCTTGGCACAGGCAAGACTGCAGCTAATTCAAATGATCTCTCCCATGATCCCTCAAGCCAAGGTGAAGTCTCCTTTGTCTGAACTTCGTAGCACTCGGATCCCTTAAAGCTCTTGCCATAGTATACTTGGTATTTTTTTTTCTTCTGTAAATGAGTTACTTCCCCAATCACGAAAGCAGCAAGTCAGTGTTTGTTCCATGTGTGGGTCCATCGCAGCTGTAACACGACATTAGGCACCCAGCAAGCACTCACATTTATCGGTCCAATTAACGTATGTGGGATCACAGAGGCTGGCTCCCTCTATTGGAGCGTATTTATTCCCAAAACCAAGCACAGTCTTACACACATTGGCCAATAAGATAAGTTAGAGGGGTAGGAGAGCAACAGACACTTTATCTCCTTGGGCAATCTGAATAAAAACCAAACACGTGAAAACAGAACAGTTTTGGGGATGCATCCAGTGGGGATGGGGTGGGGGACTGAGTTTAATGTTCCTGGTTCCAGACACAATTTCCAAGCAAGATGGAGGTGGGAGGTGGGCAGTGTTCTGGGTGAAAACTGACTGCATAATGGGTCCCTTTGAGCAGGAAAGCCTGGTATGCAAACAGCTAAGCCACTCAACAAATACCTTTATATTCCATGGAAAAACAAAATGCTCCACAATAATTAGGATATACTGGTCATTAAAATATAGTCCCAGCTGCACCCACAGCCATCTTGAATGGAGCTGAATCTCAGCATTCAGCAGTGATTCAGAAGGGGGAAATAAGGTTATGGAATTTGTGAGTCTCAATCACACTTCAATCTGTTTCTCCTGCATGTGTCTCCTCTGGCCTGTCTCTGTCCCAGAACACACCCATTCTTCAAAGGCTAGACAGGAGGGCAGGAGTTTATAGTCCTGAAGAGAAATCAAGGAGGTTCGGGTTTCACATTTTTGTTGTAATTTTTTTTAATGCAATTTTTTCCTTCCTAAAATTTTGAGAGATGGAAAATTCATTAGGTAATTTTGGCCAACCCAAGAGACCAATTCAAGCTTGTTCCCTACAGTTAACTCTCTAGCAATTTTCCAGTCCAGTTCCCTGGGGAAATGCTGATGTTGTCTCCCCCAGAGCTCCTTTCAAATTTAGCCTGAACCTGGTACCACTGTAAAGCTTTAAATGTAAACTATAACAAGACCTGAGCTGAAACTGCAAACAGCTATGAAAACCAGGACCTCTGCTCTTCGCAAGGGAGCAAAACAATCCTAGGCACAAATGGAAAAGACCCCGTCAGGTTTTTATGCATTTCTGAGTTAATTTCACCACCGTAGCTGTTCTCCACAGCAAGCCTCCACACATAGAAATTTATTTTTCGGTGTTGTCATTCTCGGAAGAAGTGACAACAATCTGAGCTCAGGCATGAGGTTTTCATTTGGATTCTTGTAAGTAAACACCAGAATGGTCAATAGCAGGCTATAGACTTCTAAAACTCAAAAAAAAAAAAAAAAACAAAAAAAAAACTAGTAAAACAGAGGAGCAAGGTTTGCTCATCAAACTAAGACCTGCTGCTAGTGTTACCAAAACTCCAAGTTTCCCAAGAGCTGAGATTGTACGATTTGCAGCCTCATTATGGTCAAGAGTAAAGCACTGGTATCAGGGCAGATCTGGGCTCTAATCCAGGCTCCACAATTCATTAAGTATATAATCTCAGACAAATTAAGTGATGCCCTAAACCTCTGTTTCTCAAAGGGCATAATAATACCAACCTCAGAAAACTGTAATGATCTTGACACAGCACAAGTAAAATGTTAAACACAAAACATCCTGTGGCCCAGAGTAAATCCACAGCAAATGCAAATGGTAATAAAACCAAAAGAACCACAGCACTAAGTGTAAGCAACCTTACACTTAGAAAAGCCTTGGGCTTCCCTGGTGGCGCAGTGCTTGAGAGTCCGCCTGCCGATGCAGGAGACGCGGGTTCGTGCCCCGTTTCGGGAAGATCCCACATGCCGCGGAGCGGCTGGGCCCGTGAGCCATGGCCGCTGAGCCTGCGCGTCCGGAGCCTGTGCTCCGCAAATGGGAGACATGGATGGACTAGAGATTATTATACTTAGTGAAGTAAGGCAGACAAAGACAGACAAATATTATACGATATCACTTATATGTGGAATCTAAAAAATAATACAAATGAATCTATATATAAAACAGAAACAGGCTCACAGACAGAAAACAAACTTACAGTTACCAAAGGGGAAAGGGGGGAGAAGGAGGATAAATTAGGTATATGGGATTAACAGATATATAAGCAACAAGGATTTTCTGTATAGTATAGGGAACTATATTCAGTATCCTGTAATAACCTGTAATGGAAAATAATCTGAAAAAAATATATATATATATAAAAAACTGAATCACTTTGCTGTATACTTGAAACTAACATAATATTGTAAATCAAGTATACTTCAATTAAAAGAAAGAAAGAAAGAAAGAGAGAAAAGGCTTGATTCACACATGCCAAATGACGTCTGGATTTTCTTTTGGTTTTGTACTTTGGTTTTCTAATTCTCTAGTTCCCTTTTATTTAGTTATCCCCTTGTTTTTTTATAATATTAACAATATTAAATTTGGAGTGTATCTTTTATCTTATGACCAACATTGTTTTATAACCTTTACAGATGAGTCATGTACAACCTTGCTCACTTGGAAACTCCTTGACTATAAATTCCAAACATTTAAAGCATTCCTCTGTCACTGAGGGAAACCGTGAACGTTTTAACAGTGTGTGTAACTAAGTGTGCACTCTTCCCAAAGGTCTCCTCTGGACCCCCATCTTCTTCCTGGAGCAACACACCCTGCTCCATGAAAGACCTGTCTGCTGTGCCAACAGACGGATGCCAAATCCTTTCGAAGTGAAACTGGGAAATAAAGAAACAAAACAGTGAAAAATACTCAGCGTCATTTAGGCTCAGGATAATGGATAATGTATCCACTATCACACTTCAATATCCAGATAAGAACGATGGGTTTTTGTAGATCAGTTTTTCACAAAAGTTAAGGGTATTTGCATCAGAGCTCAACATTCTAGTTTTACAGTTGACCCTTGAACAACAAACACGGGTTTGAACTGCATGGGTCCACTTACATATTTGTTTTCAACAGTAAATAATACAGTACTCCATGATCTGTGGTTGGTTGAATCCACAGATGCAGGACCTCGAATACAGAGGAACTGCTTATACAGAGGGATAAGTTATACATGGATTTCCCACTGCTCGCCTGACCCCCATGTTGTTCAATGGTCAACTGTACTTGATTTTCTCTGCTGTAATGGGGTAGCTGTCACCTCCATATTTCAATTACTTGGGCCTTCTCTTCCACCCACTCCTGACATCCTTGTCCCAGTAAAGGCCCTGTTCCTAATTAGTAACAGTCTGAAATACACATGGCAGAGGAGTTTCTCCCTACTTAGTCAAGAGCCCGTTCATTCACCTTTACCCCACTCCTCTTGGGCACTCACTTTGTGTCAGGTCCCCCTTCAAATATTCATAAAACTCTACAGGTTAGGTGCTATTATTATCACCTTTTACAGAGAAGAACATTAAGGCACAGAAAGGTTAAGTCAATTCCCAACATCCTAAAAGCTGGGGAGTGGCAGAGCCAGACTCAATTCAGAGCACCATGTCTGTAAATACTCCAGAAGGCTGCCTCCTTGGTATCCAAAATGCCCACAACAGTTCCTTTTCCCTGATAAAAATGTAGAAATCTGATTGTTTCAGTGTTCATTTATTCATTTATTCAGTATGCTCTTTTAATTAAGTTTCTTTTATATGGCAGGGACTGTGCAAGATAGCAGGGTTCCAGTAATGAAGAAGACATGCATTTTATCTGCCTTCAAGGCAGCTATTGAGAAATTTTTATTCAAAAATCCCTAATATTAAAACATACCCAAATAATTAAAGAAAACTCACCAGAGAAAGCCCTACAATAAAAAAAAAATATGTAAGTAATTAATTAATTAAAGTCAGGATCATTGCTACAAGCCGGGGAGGACCCTGTGAAAGGATGGATATAGCAGAGGGCCCCATCCTGGTCTGGAGGACCAGGGAACAGATCTCTGATGTTGCTGATGGGGCCCTTAGCTAGGGCTAATTTTAGCCATAGCATCTACAAAGGCAAATTGGCCACTGGACTTGTTTTTATAACATCTGGATTCCTGATTCCAGCCCAGTGGAATTGTTCAGCCAATTGCTATTTTTTTGTTTTTTAATAATACGAGATGTCTGCCAACAAAGCTTCAAAATGCCAACTTTCCTTCCACCTCTCCCTGGCTGTCTATGTGTGCCCAGGTATTGGGTAAGTTCCTATAAAAGTTTGATAAA
Source organism: Lipotes vexillifer (assembly GCF_000442215.2). Classification (NCBI taxonomy): domain Eukaryota; kingdom Metazoa; phylum Chordata; class Mammalia; order Artiodactyla; family Lipotidae; genus Lipotes; species Lipotes vexillifer. The sequence continues at coordinate 2,826,907 of NW_006775074.1, forward strand.
GTAACATGTCATAAAATGCTTTCCCCAGCCCTAAAATCTCAAGTAGTTCTCTACCATCTAGCCTGGCATCCACCACCAGTTTGAAGTTTACCTAAAGCTCCTCCCTACCTAAGGTTTTGAAAGTTTTAATATATAAATGCTTTAACATATTGTAATGCCCTGTTTTTCCCCAATGCTTTGTGAACAGCGTTAATATTTCTAGCCATCAAGATCTTAACTCTTTGAAACTTCCTTTTTACACTTTGTCCTTAAAAAATCTTTCTAAAATGCGTTAATACAATGTTTTATCTTAGTAACAGTCTGGTGACTAAAATAAAACTGATCTCTGATTAACTCAGGATCTTGGATCCTTCTGCGAGATTTCTCAGGATATCAACCTTTCTTAGATCTTGCCTCATTGCCTATATTTGGATGTGCAGATTAGGGCCCTTGGTGTGGAAAAGATGGTATAGTTTTAATAGATGACAGTGAGCAGGCAGATTTGCTGGATTTCTACTTTTCCTCCACCTTCCACCTCTCAGCAAGAAGAACTAGGTAGAAAGGACCAGGGGATATGTAAGAATCCCTAATTCAGAGCCCTCTTCCTCTGCAATCAGAGAACTCTGCTTTCATCTATTTCAAATCTAGAACTTCCATGGAGAATTTCAGTGTCAAGGAAGGTTGCCACTGCTTTCAGAGGTTAGAAAACTACCAATACCTGATTGAAATTAGTTCAAGTGTCCAAACTCAAATAAATTAAATCTTGGAGCGATCTAGGAATTTGCAATGTGATCTTTTCAGTCCAGAAGTCATCAATAGTAGACAACTAACAATCTTTCCTAAATCCCTTCCAACTTGAGATTCTATGACTCAATGAATCTGTTGTCAGCCTGGACCACTTAACTTGATGTTTCTGCAGTTAAAAAAAAAAAAAAAAATCCCCACAAAGGCTGACTTTCTTAAAAGTTGTCCCTTCTAAAAGTACTGGGAAGAAAAAAATATGGCTAGCTCACAGGTGCAATTTAGCGGTACTTACGGTCTAAACCCAGTATTGTTTCACATTAAAGAAACCCGAGTTACTATAAAGAGATGCTCTCTATAAATTCCAAGCACTGAATAATTATCTTCAAGGTTTCCAGTTGGTTTACTTTCCAAAGAGCCAATAAATATGTCCTAGGAGTCCTTGGCAAGCAAAAGCACCAGCTCCTATCACATGGAAGAAAAACTCAGAGCAGAAACCAAGGAAATAAGCAGGAAAAACTAGCAAGAATGAAGGGCAATGCTGTTAACTATGAAGTTGGTGATTTACATGATAGGTTTACATCTACCAACGAGAGGACAGATCAACTGAAGAGAGCTCCCCCAAAAAAGAGGAGGAACCAAATCCGAAGTGCATTACTGGGAAATAGAGAAGCGGAAGCTGTCCAGGATGTGGCGGGGAGAGGAAGAGAGGGTACAGCCCTTTTATGGTGTGATGGACCAATCTTCTTCCTGTGAGTGGATGTATTACCCGGATCCACTCAGCAACACCGGACAAGGAGAATCCACTTCACCATTACAGTGAGAAGCTTGGGCAAACGTGTGAAGGTCTTGCTCAGGGTCATTCACAACTGCCCAAAGGGAATAAAAGACACACCTCCAGGCTGCTCCCGGGACGGTGCGTTTATGCAACAGGCCCAGGTACCTGCAAAATACTGCTTGATTCGGGCAAAAAGGCACTAGCAGAAGGAAAATATGCAATAATTTTAGAAAGAGCAGGAGGTACCTGGGCTTGAGTGCTGCTCTCAGAGTGACAGTCAAATCCCCTGGGAAAAACAACATAGAATATTTGTGACTCGTTCCTCCCCGCAACTTACTCCACACCCAGCGTTCTATAGGGCAGGAGGGGAGGAGGGAGGTGATGAGAAGTCCTTCCAGCAAATTTGCAGTAGGGGTTCAGAGAGAGAGAATTACTTACTGCTGTTGGAAGATTACTTGCACTTACTTGCTTATTCTTTGCCAAGGAAATGACCTGAAACAGTTGGACCTGGGAATCTAAATTGTAGAGCTCCCCTGATTCTAATGCACAGCAAGGTTTGGGAACCACGGCTTAGGAAACAGCTTTGACACTGGCACACGACTGTTAGGGACCCAAGTAGATGGGTCCAAGAAACAGTGAAAGGAAAGGAAATGATGCACCGTTCCAATGCTGTGCTTGCAGCCAAGTAAATTCTTTGAGATGTTCGGCAACATGATATAGAGGAAGACTGTTCTCTCCTTGATGTCACCTCAAAGAAGAACCACAGAACAGGATTCATGAGAAATGGTCATAAAGTTCTAGACTTAGCCCTGCAGCTGTGTAACTGTGTCATTTTGGGGCAATCCAGTTGACAGGGTCACAGAGGGCAGCTGAACCTAAAGGATTTCACTCCATTTGATTCCATGTCTCTCCAGCACTGACACGGATACACAACTTAGGAGAAAGAGCTCTCAATTCCAAGGATTGCTCAAAAAGCTGGTCTTTGGCAAAGTTGCTAAATTATTTTCTGCGTTCTTCCCTCTGGTACTTCATTCATTTCATCAGGTATGTGGTTCCTGACTCCCCAGCGCCTTCTAGAAGTGCCACCTGGCCCACTGGCTTCTAATGCCTTTACATGTTTATGATCAACCCTCAAAGCCTTGACAATTCATCAAGTAATAATTGTTGAAAGGGGGGAGGAATAAATTAGGAGTTTGGGATTAACATATACACACTATTACATATAAAATAGATAACCAACAAGGACCTACTGCAGAGCACAGGGACCTCTACTCAATATTCTGTAATAATCTATAAGGGAAAAGCATCTGTAAAAGAATGTGTGTGTGTGTGTGTGTGTGTGTGTGTGTGTGTGTGTATCACTGAATCACTTTGCTGTACACCTGAAACTAACACAGCATTGTAAATCAACTATATTTCAATTTTTCTAAAAAATGGAGTTCTATACAACCCCAGATTATCTAATCACATTTAAAAAAGTAACCAGTGAATTACTTATGTGGAACTTCCCAGTTTGTTAAAGCAAAATAGGAGGGAAGGTTTTCCCAAGTAAACTAATAGTACTCTTCAACACATCTGTTTGTTTGTTCCTAGGATCTTTCCAGATGATAGCTAATTCAAAATGGATAAAAGCAAATCAGATCTTGGCTATTAGCTATCTTTCCCCTCAAAAACCTGGAAGTTTCATGAAAGCAGGACTTTGCCTGTCTTTTCCCCCATGTATCCCTGGCAAAGTAGGCACTCCAATTTCCTATTTCTTCAATGAATTAATGAAAAGGTAATTTTTAACTATGAAATATAATTTGTGAGCTTTTATCCAGCAGATTCATCTTTTTAAAATTAGATTTCTACTTTGATTAATACTGAAAGAAATATGAATTCCTTAAGCACATTACTGGAGACATAAGAGGTAAGGACACCAGGGTAGAAAAAATATCTGGTTGTGGAAAATCATGAGGTCATTATACTTCAGTAACATCATCAATTCTTTTTCATTGTTTTAACAATTAAGTACCTGCTTTTTTGTCTAAATGCTAACATTCTAGAGGTTCCTAAAAAAATTAAGATGAATAATTAGATGAATTCAATTAGTATAACCTGATATATTCTACAGATTTTAAAGAAAAACTACAATAGCCAACATACTTGCTTTCCATTATCCATCATATGTGGAACCATCAACTCGTTAGCCTCCCTCAAGCTCACTTTTCTCATCTATAAAAATGAAGGACAGTATTTCCCTCAGAGGCCAGAGGTAAGGAAGCTTACATGAGACTGTCTATACGGTATTTAGCACAGTACTGCCTTTCAATTAATAATGATGCTTATTTGTACTAAAGAACTTGAAATGTATTTTATTTCAGTTTTTCAGATTCTGGTTTCAAGGGAATTTCTCTGGATCTGTTTATTTACTAAAACTGTCTCAAGAAAACATCACATGTACTGTAGACAGTGACTGATCCACAGTAAATATGGCTATCTTCTATCACCTCATTTCGTGGATATGACTCTCTGTAGCAACATTGTGAGACTTCATGTCATTTTACTAAACTGGTGCAAAAGACACACTTCTGCCTGTAAATTCTGTTTGCAAACTCTGTGAAGAAAAGACAGCTATTCCCAGAACATTTCCCGTCCTCCTTCTGCTTCCTCCTCACAGAAAAAAATAGAAGCAATGGCTCTGAACCACCAAAGTGAAGACGGGTTCACAGCCTCCCTTCTCGAGCCTCAATTGTTTTGCTCTTTCAAAGCACCATCCCTTTAGAATAAGCCACTTCTCACACGTGAGGGCTTAGAAGCCTGGAGTACTTCAGAAGTCAGCTCTATTAATTACAGACAACCTCAATGGCAGTTTTTGCTTTCTTTTTCCCTTTTGATGTATTAAACTGGCTGTCAGAAATTAAATCAATGCAGAAAGGAATGGCTGAATATCTCCAAATTAAATCAGCTGTTAAAGAATGCCTGGAATATGATTTTTTTTTGTTGCTAATGCTAGACTACAAACCTACAAAGTAGACTCCCTTGTTATTTAAGAGGACAACAGACATTAATATTATACAACTGCATAGGCCTTTCCATAAAAGTCCCACGTGACTGGTTTACATTATAAGAAAAAATGCATAGATGCCAAAAATAGGAAACTATCCCCCCAGTGTTAACATACCAGTTTGTATCAGTAAATAAGAAAAAAAAAAATGAGTATTTTAGGATTCATCTCTAAAATAAGAATTTTAAATGTCATGTAACTGCTTTATATTAAAATCAAAAACACTCAGGAAAAAAAAATTCTTACAGAGTGTAAATATCAGTTTGTATCCAGAAACAGTAAGAAGTGGATGTTTTAGGATCCATCCCTAAAACAGGAATTTAAAATATCCATAGTGGAGAGAACAATGACCTTTTTTTCATGAAAAGGATAATAACAAAGTTCAATTCCTAAGATTTATAAATTTGAAAAACTTTTAGGAGCAGAAGAGATCATAGGTATCCAGTCTTTTATTATTCTACTGCAGGCACATAAAATGTAGCCCTCTAAGACAGATGAAAATCTATTCTATCCTATACCAGGATTATGGATTTGTCATCAGGTAGGAATATCTGTTGTTATTTTCAAAGGTGGCATTTCATTACATAAGTAATACTGAATTTACTTATTTATTTATTTACTGAATAATACTTTTAACATTTTAAAATAATAATTTATTTACTGAATAATACTTTTCTTGATTGTGAAGTCTCTCCAGCTCTCTCCAATCCTTCCATGTGTGTAAGGTGAGAGTTTCCATTAAACCCAAGAGGGCTGGCTGGCAGCGCTCCAGGTTTTTATAAGGTGTCTCCACTGCTTTTAAATCTGTTTCATCATAATGACACTGTCTTTCGATGTCACTCTCGCATATGAAACTGAAGGAGGGAAGATGAAGTTCTTCATTACTGTGATTCGAGTATCAATCTTTTACCGTAGTCTCAGTCTACACACACAAAAGTCAAGAAGCCTATTAAAAGAATGTGATTTATGAAATTGTAAAACCCAAGAAGTCAATCAATATGTAATGAAGTAAAGAGAAAGAGAAAGAAAAGCAGGCAGGTGTGACAGAACGCTCGGTCGATGACAATTACTGGCATGTCTGGACTGAAAGCATTCAGTTCGCTTACGAAGACCTCCAATTCTGATAAACACTGATTGATGAGTGAGAGACACATTTCGGATTACACGTGCCTCTGCGTTTTTACTTCTCCTCCAAGTCACAGGTGGTGGCCCTGTACTTACAAACACACGCTGCCTTGTTACAGTCTCCCATTCCCCCTTCCAATCAATCATTTTCATCTCAGTTATTCCCTGCAAGTTCATTTGAGTTTGTTTCCAGAATGACGTAGTTGTCAAAACGTTCCCATATTTTGTGAGCTAAATGCAGGTTCTTTAACTTACTTTTAAATCACAAATAAGCCTTCTAAAATGCCTATCACACCTTCAAATTCAGTCTGAAAATGCTAAAGTGCTTAAATCTAGATGACCAATTAGTGATGGAGCACAGAATTCGGATTTTAGAATATTCAAGTCTAGCCCCTCACTAGGTCCCTAATTAGTTCCATGTTCCTGGGCAATTTATTAGCCCTCTCGGAACCTCGGTCCATCTGTAAAGAAAGAAGATTAAATCAGATTCACACTAAAGTTTCTTCCAGCCCCTAAGACTCCATGGTTTTTACATCTTTTCAGGATCACTAATGGAGCTATGGTGCTACAATTTATTCTATCTCTTAGGAATTGTCTATCTAGTACAGGTTATTTATTCAAACACCAAACTCTATACCTCACTAAAATGTATGTGAAAATGTCATTGTCATGCAGTCAGTTTTGAGATTGGATGTTGGTCTGCCAAAGTACAATCACCATCAGTGGCTCTTCTTTCCAATATATATTATTTCCCCCAATGACAACAGACAAAAAGTTGGTATAGAGTTTTTGAAAGAAAATTTTATATTTCTTTTTCATGTTTCAGTTCTGAAAATACTGATGGATGTCAAGTGTAGGGTAAAATTTTCTGCACAGATTTAGTCAAAGGGAAAACTTTTATACGTTCCAGCAAAACAGATAGGGTATTCATAACATCTGACAGCTATTCTAATAATCTTTCCCCAACATTCATTTACCTTTCATATTCATATCTTTCCTTTGGAAATTCCAAACTGGAGGGAAAATATGCAAAGGGTAATGCCATCTGTATGAGATATGAAATCTAGTGTGAGATGTTATGATTCAGATATTAAAAAATGATACACTCTTTTCATATCTTTCCTTTGGAAATTCCAAACTGGAGGGAAAATATGCAAAGGGTAATGCCATCTGTATGAGATATGAAATCTAGTGTGAGATGTTATGATTCAGATATTAAAAAATGATACTCTCTTTCAATTCATTTTCTCAGATTTTTCATCAACTGATAGAGAGCATAAGATATAAATCAAGCCATTCCTGTAAAAAAAAAAAAAAAAGCATCAAAGACAAATTCAAAACATAGTCCTCTTTTCTGTAGGTGAAAGAAAATGGTTGTAGAGAAAAAGAGAGGAAAAAGGAAGGATTGGGGAGATGTGGAGATACTCCTTTTGAAGCGTGAATCCTCTGTGGTGACACCATTTAACCATTCCTTTTAAGCCCTTCTTAAATGTTCATTTAAAGGTTATTTTTCTTAGTTCATTAAAGTTATCATACATGAGCTTGCATATTTTAGTAGAAAGGATCCAGTTCCTTTTTAGAAGGTAATTTGCAACCAAAAGCTGGAAAATAAAAGACAAGTGAGCCCAAATATTTTACAACAGACAGACTTCCTCAAAGAAGTCAGCAACAATACAGACTTGAAGGTACCAGCAAATGTTCAATGATGCCCAACAACTAGTAAAGCCTGGCAGGGAGAAAAACTTGCTCTCTCTTTTATAGAGGGAATTGGAAAATAGCTTCCTTCCGATTTGCTAGGAACAGTCACAGAAGTTCAAGTTACCAACAGAGAGGTACCCTACTTGCCTATAATCTTTCTTCATGCTTCTGCCAGGGGAGAAAAATGAGGAAAGAAAGAGGGAAAATGTGTGGTGAGTTGCTTCAATGGTCACAGAAGAGATACGTCATGCCAGGCAATGGCAGAAGCAGACCAAAAAATCAAGAACTGGGGAGCCCCACAAAAAGCAAAACATGAGAGTTTCGAGGCTCCTCCAGGTAGAAGAGGCAGGTCCCCTGCTGTGCCAAGAGCTTCCTCCTCTCCTGCCATGATTTAAGTAACTTCAAGATCTACCTTGCTAACCTACCCAAGCTACTCCCCTCAATTCCTGAACACACCCCCTCAACTCGACTTCAGAGCCTAATTCCGCAGCCACAGCCCAGGCCCTTGGAATTGCCACGTCTCTGAAATCACTAAGAAATCCCAACATCTCTAATAATTTCCAATCCTCCTCAACCCCCTTACATCTTCCTCTAAACCTGCTCTTCATCTTTACCAAGACTTCAACCTATGACACGGGTACCACTCTTGGTTTCCTTTGCTTCCCCACTTCGTTCTCCTTCATACTCCCATTCACAGGCATCTCCAATTCTATCGCCTCATGTCTTTCTGAACAACACCTCTTGGAAACCTGCAATTCCGTTACATGTTCTACATTTTCCAGGCAGCTACAGACTACAGGGAAGTTCCATATATCAGGGTGACATATGGATGCTCATGAATGAGCTTAAACTCCAGCAGAGTCCTCAGTGCTACGTGGTATGCATAGTACTTACCTTTGGTACACTCTCTGCCTCACTGCCTACTCCAAACCATCACCGCTGTCCTTAAAATCCCTACTTTTCCCACAATCTCTTCACTCTAGCCTAGCTTCCAACCTTTCCAAGGAAACAAAGGCTATGGGTTGGGAAGTCTCTTATCTTCCTTCCTCGAAATGGGATGATGCGCACCCACTCTTGTCTTACAGAAGTATTATCCTTCTCTGGACCAAGGGCAATTTCTGCAGGCTCTCTTAATCCCCCTTCCCGCCCTGTTTCTTTTGAGAACTTTCCCCCATTAATGATCTCTTCTCTCTTGTATTTTCTTCTGCTCCCTATTCACGACCTGCTGCACAACCTGTGGGGAACCATCTTCTTAGGAGACCATGTGTTTGCAGCCCAGGCTCCTGCTTCTACTGGCCCTTTCTTCTCTGCCTATAAACGTACTTGTTTTCCTCTTATCCTCATAAGAACATTCTCGGACCCAATTTTCTCCTTAAGCGTTAGCCTCGAACCCCTCCTTTCTTTCACTGCCAAATTTCCTGAAAGAGGATTCAAAATTTGCTGCCTCCACCTCTTCCTTCACTTCAGCCCACTGCCATCTGGCAGGCATCCCTCCCCACCACTCTATTCAAACGACTCAGTCAACAGTGGTCATTACATCCTAACTGCCAAATCCAATGGCCTCTTTCAGCATTCATCCCCTCCCACATCCTTAATTGCTCTGAGACAACAGATGAGGGTGATTGCTTGGCTTTGGGGATACTCCCCTGGGTCTTCTACCATGGCTCAGATCACTCTTCCTCTGTTTCCTTTTCTTCTGCCCAATTTTTAAACCTGGATGTCTTCATCAGTCACCTTTTTTTTCACCCTAGAGCAGGGCCTGCAAACTGAAGCTGACTCCAGAGCCCAATCAGGTCAGTATTCTGGTTTTGTAAATAAAGTTTGATTGAAACATAGCCACACCCCATTTATTTACATACTACCTGTGGCTGCTTTCAAGCTGCAAAGGCAGAGTTGAGTAATCATAATAGAGACAGTACAGCCTACAAAGCCTAAAATATTTACTATCTGGTCTTTTACATAAAAGGTTTGCAGATCCATCTCTAGAGAGTCTACACTGTAGCTCCCAAAGCGTGGTCCCAGAAGAGCAACACTGATATAAACTGGAAACCTGTAGGATAAGCAGTCCTTGAACCCCACCTCAAGTTTACAAAATCATAAATTATGGAGTGAGGCATAGGAATCTATGTGTTACAAACCCTCCCAGTGATTCTGACGCTCAGTGCAGTTTAAGAACCTTAGGTGAACACAATGACCCTGGACAATCTCCAGGGCTTCAAGTACCACCCGTACACGTGATAGAGGCTCTTGAATCAAGCTCTGCTATGCTCTAAGTTAGTATTTTCAACTAACTCCTGGATATTTCCCCTTGGAGGCTCATTCAGTCATTCAACAAACCCTTTCTCAATACCCTGTATAGGATGAGCTGTGATCTGTGCAGGAGTTGGGTGGGCAGACAAAAGTACGTCCCATGCAGTATTGGAGATATGCTAAAGAATTGTTGGTTGTTCAAATTCAAATTTAACTTGAGATCTGTATTTTTATTTACTCTACCTAGCAATCCTATGCGGGAGCTATAAAGTGAACATAAAAGAGCTTTTACTCAGGAGTAGGGCGGAGTTCCATCAGGGAGCCGATGATATAAACACAGTACAAAACAACACGATTTACCTCAAAATCTCACATTTCAAAAATCTCCTCCCCTCTTCCTACGTCAGTTAATAGCTGCAAAAAGGTCTTTTGGGGCTAGGCTACTTCAAAGACCTCTTCTAAATACCCCAAAAAGAGATTCTGACCCTAGAGTTGAGGGAAAAGTTGTAAGGGAGAGAGGAACATTCTAATCAAGTGTGTGTATTAGAAAAGGGTTGCCATATGAATCACAATGGAATGATAAGAAAGGCATTAAATTTATTTGGGTGCTCATTTCTTTAAACTCTGACTTAATCCGTTGTTATATATAATGGGCAGTAACAGAGTTGGTATTTACTATTTTAAGGCATTTTAATAAAGATTGGATCCATAGTTTAAAAGATCATGCCCAGTGAAAAGTTCATGATTTGGAATCTGGATCTAAAATTCAAGTCCTTGGCTTATGGTTCAGACCACAAACCAAAGCCTTGTGGGTCACCTGGTAGCATTTTACCCTATTAGCAGGCCAAGGACCCAGGAAGACCTCTTTAACATTGGGTTTGCAAACACTGATGACAACAGTGATGTAGAGCAGTCTATCAACCAGCATCTTTTGCAATAAGAAAGTCGATTTCTAAAACAAGGTATTGGGTAGGACGCAAAATGTTTGACCTACTAATTTTCAATTTTCTGACAGTTTTCTACTGAGAAAAAAAGACAATTTCCTAAAACAGAGAGCAAGGTAATTTTTTTTAAAAAAAATCAAGGCTTCCAGCAAAGAACATTTCCATCTAACTCTGAGCAAACTCATTTTTAAAACTTTCCTCAAAAGCCCCAGAAGAAAACTTACCACTGTGATAATTCACCCACGCCTGAAAGCATTCCACTGAATCATCTGTGTTATTGGAAACAATGACAGCAGAGACAAACAATATTCAGACTTTATCTCATTTTAGCTTCTACATTCTCTAACTTTGTCTCCTCTTTTCATTTTAATCAATATTGGTTGATTTCAATTCAACAGGTCACACACTCAACATCTGGTTTAGGTGGAAAACTGAAGACCATAGAGAAGGGGCAGCTGCCTGCCAGGCCCCAAGATAATCTGCAAACCAAATATAATTATTCCCGGATTTTAATATTTCTAACATCGCTTTGGTAAATTCAAATTTACAACTCATAAATTATATTTGTCTCTTTACAAAAGAATAACTTGGAGGGCTTCTTTACATGAAAAGATTTCACAACAATTAAAAACAAAAAACCTCTGAAAATGACATATTCTGTTTCCTAGAATGCACCGACTAAATAAGATTTCCTTCTAATTGTTCGTTGAATAAAGAAGAATTGCCAGGATAGATTAGGAGCATCAAGTTGAGAAATTTGACTCTTCAAGTGTTAGTTATTGGGTAACTGGCCACCCTCGGTTCCTGTATCAGGATGCTCCAGCATTGAACAAGGAGTCCTGCTTTCAGAGGTGTCCATAAGAGACAGATCAGAAATCAATTCCCAGGTGAGTTCAGAGAAAACACTTCTCTGCCCAAACTAGCAGAGCACAGCCACTGCAGCAATACCACGTCTTATTCCTTGATGGTTACTGGTAGGCCTTATCTCACCACCATACCTTAAATTCCTCGAAGTCAAGAACAGTGTTAAATTTACCCCCTGGCCCTCCCAGCACCCAGCAAGATGCAAAGTATAACAGGGTCGCCATGAATGTTCATGATCCAATAAAGACGAGGACAGGAGGTGGGAAACCACAGAGAACGGTGATTCTAAGCTTTCACTCTAATGTTGCACTTAACTGGCCCTTGAAATATTGTTCCAATTTTAACTACTAGTAGTTTTCTACTGCCCTTGATCAAAATCATGAAGGCGTAATGCCGCTCTCAGCAGAATTCAAGATAACCTGTCATTATCAGATGTCTGAGCAGTCCTTCACACCAGTAGGCAGTCAGATATGACACTCTGAAAGGTACTGGTTTATAAGAGGCCAAAGAAGCTTTTAAAAATTTTTTTTGGATTTGATTAAATACCTTAAACCAGAGACGCCTATTTAATCCATGAAAAGGGTCAAATCCTCATTCTGTAATTCTCCATGTGAAACACAGAGTTGTTCAAATCACCCCTCTCATCAATGTCAACATTTTAATTCTTAATGTGTAGGGGACCGTGGTGTAAGATGAATGTTCTTCTCCAGAGTGCCTAAGCCTTCTTACACCAAGGACAAGGCGTGCTTTCTTTGTGTTAGCAGTTATTTTACCCAAGTTCTCAGAACTAACTCAGTGTTTACACAGCTCTGTATCTGCTTGTGTGTAATGAAAATCTACTACACTGAAATAATCACTAAGAGAATAATTACATAATGAATCAACCATTTAAAATATGGCCAGTTGCTCAAACTGCAAAATGCTCATTCAAAACTGGAATTATAAGACAAGTGGTTCCTACTTTTACAATCATACTATAAACGAATCATACTAGCAAATCAAAAACAGCCTTTAACCAAGCAAATGGAACACCAGCAATAATCTGTACTCATTAAAGGTAGTTGGTTCTTACTGAATTAAAACCAGATTCCACCACTTACAGTAACTACTTACTATTAACACACCTGCTAAATCAGATGAAATCAAGTTTGAACTGTGGGCAATTAATTTTAAAGTAAGTATTACATGAACATTTACCAGCCCAGACACACATTTTTCTACGGAATATTTGTAAGAACTTGTCACAGATGCAAGTGAATAAAACATCTAACTAAATGTATAGTATTTAGCAATGATAAAAATACTTGAGACAGCAAAGGAAACATCACAAATGAGCTTTCCCAATACTGTCTTGGCATACAAACAAGTATATCTTGCAAATAGGAGTACTGGGTTTCCTGTGGTACCCACAGTCTGAGAAGCGCAGAGCAGAGATGCAAAGAGGTCCCTAAAATGCAAACATCCACTAAAGAAGGAGCTGTTGAACTCAGCAGACTCAAATAGCAGGTTCAAAGCCAACAAAGAGTTAAACACCTAGGCCACCTCAGTAATGAATGCTTAGTAAGTTGGGCCAACGAATATCAAGTAGATACCGGGGCTAGAGCAACTGCTAAAGGGATGACCTCCTTGAATCTCATTTGCATAGCAATGAGATGTCACAAAGGCATTAAGTCTGCAACTGCAATGCTGTTTCTAATCCATGCTTTATTTTGTTGTGACATTTAGCAAAGTGCTTTTTAAAGTAAAACAGAAAAGATTCCAGCAATGCAAGGCTGGGTGTGGGGGGAACATGTATGGATTATAAAACAGACTGGAAAACAGCTATGCAAAGAGCTACTGAGCAAAACCAGCTGAAAAGAACACTAAAGTAAGAACTTTCAAGGATATTTCCAAAGTGAGGCCAGGTAAGTAAGTTGCTGGCTTTTGTCAACTGATATTTGTTACTTGGGCCAAGAATAATGCATGTCTACTCACAACAGACAAAACAATATGTCAATAAAATGAGCCAAACTCTCTCCAAGTGTATCTGTTACAGCCTTATGAGGCTGTTGCCTGTAATGATGCAAAAACCTTCAATTACAGTTTAGGGGTTTTTTTGTTTTGCTTTGTCTTTGTTTTAAAGAATTGTGCTTGCAAGTATTATTATCATTAACTACTACTAAGGGAGATTGAGGGCTTTTTGCTCTACTATTGAGGAATGCAACTTCTTTTTAATACACTGGATTAAATTACACATACAGCCAAGGCTGCAAAAGAACAACCGAAAAAAAAAAAGCATTGAAGTCAAGCTTTTGTGTGAAAGCAGTTACAAACTGAAAAGGCATTCAATAAAATCTTGAATATTCAAGTTCTACCTATACTAAAAAAAAAAAAAAAATACTTCCAAACTTCAAATGTCACAAGTTCATTTCTCTCTCAGAATCTTATGCATCAAATTCAAATCCAGTCACAGTGCAATTAAAGGAAAACAAAACAAAAAAAATCTCCTCCATGATGCCTTAAACATGCAACTTACCCAGTTACAGTTGTTTCACTGCAGTAATTACCAAAGAACATAAAGAGTTGTACTCATTTCTGTCATAAACACAGGCAGAATGAGAGTGAAGTTTTAGCTGCCTGTTACTAAAATTCCTGAACCACATTTCCAAAGGCATAAAAAATAACTCTCTCACTTTGTGATTTCTGACAGAACCTCAAGTTATTCACCAGACCATATGAATCTACTTTGGGCAATGAAATTAATATTTCAGTAAGTCTTCGTCCAAGAAACAGGAAGCCTTTCAGTAATGACCTTGGACCGGATAATAAGAAAGGCAAGAAGGGTGGGAGGCGTCCAAAGCCAGAGGGAAATTGTGATTCAAAGAGTTTTATGCAAATAAAGCCCCTAATCAAGCTAATGCATTTTTCTCCATTTTTATCTTCCATCTTTTTATTTACATTCAGCTGAGATATCAAAATCAGAAAACAGCAGATTTCCCGCTTCTTGATCCAACCTGTCCTGTGCAAGCACAGCCATGGATAACTGTAGGACAGTCACTTGGAACCTAACAGCCCAACTCCCAGGAGTAAGATGAACTCAGACCAGCCCAACAATTCTGAAGTTAGCTCCAGCAAGGTTGCAACAACCCACATTTATGGGCATCGGTTAACTTTTCCACTTCCTTTTGTGTTGTTATGTTATCCCGGAAGGGAAAGGTAATTTCCAAGAGGGAACATCTGTACTCTTCCCATGACCCCCTGGAGGGGCTCAGTTTGCTTCCTGC
>NW_006775074.1:2842255-2853999 GCF_000442215.2 Lipotes vexillifer
TTTGTACTCTTCCCATGGCCCCCTGGAGGGGCTCAGTTTTCTTCCTGCTGTCCTGGGTTGCATACTCAAGTTTTAGAAAACCAAACCAGATTTGCCATGCACCGGCAGGTGTTTTAAGGGATACTGCAGTCTGGAGAAGAATGCCTCTGCAGGATTACTAGAGGGTCGCTATAACCATGAGTGAGGCCGAGGACAGGCCAGGAACTGAGAACTTCACCAAGGAGAAAAACAACTGGTAGCCCAGCAGAGGGGTAAATAGCACAGGTTGTAAAGTTAGATAAAGCGGAATTTGAATCCTGACTCTGACACTTCCGAAAGTATGTCACCGCGGGCAAGTCATTTGTCAAGTGTGCCTCAAGTTCTTCGTCTGTAGAGAAAATAATAGTACCTGTCTCCTAGAGTTGTTGGTGGATAAATGAGATAATATGTGTTAATCTCTCATCAATGTTAGTTGTTGTAAAAAAATGTAAAAATGAATGACAAATTATAAATGGTAAAGTTCTAAACAAATGCAAGTTTTTATTGATATTGTCAGGAATTGCTTTCTAATAGTCTTCTACCAATAAGTGCCTGCTGACCAGCAGAAGTTTGGGAATATTCTGTTTTTCAAGGATTCTTAATCCACATTCTTTTCTCAAGTATCTCCTTTAAGTTTTATCATCCATACAGTAAAACTAGGATAAAACGCCATTTATGACTAACCAATTAATCATATGCACAGTAATCGTTATTGGCGTCATTATTATTTTTCAAATAATACAGCGAAGTATGTTTCTGTGTGTACTTCTCAAACTTGGATTAACAGCAGTTACATCAGGGTACTTAAAGCTCCTGATAAGCAAGACGAAATCATGGGGAGTTTTGGCACCTTCCTCATCTCTAATAGCCCCATGCCGCTGCAAATAAGCATCCAATCTAAGTAAAAAACTACACTTGAAATGGGAACAAAATTTCAAGACAGGTTCCCCAGTCCCTCTTCCAACCAAACTGCCACCTCTGATTCTCTCTTCATGGAATTCCCAGAAAAGTCCCAGAGGATACACTTGGAGCAACTTTACATGGGTCCATTGTAATGAAAGACTTGGGGCAGAAAAATTAAACAATTTGATAATCAAGTAACTTAAAATATTATTTCACATTCAACCAAACACATTATGGAACAGACTGTAAAATTCCCATAAGTGTTTGTAGAAAAATACTCAGCCTTCGAAGAAATCTGACTGATGCTATGGCCTATCTTTGGGCTTCGCCACCAAGCTCTGACAGTATGAGACCAACCTCCTCTTCCGGTATGTGGATTTGTATGGCTACATTTGAGAAGCCCTGGTTGTCGACAAGAGCTGTAGGTTCAAATCCCTAACCTGCCAACTAAGGTCTGTGACCTTGGTTCAATTCGTAACCATTATTCGTCACCTATGAAATGATAATGCTAACAACCACCTCCCACAACACAGTTGATGCTGAAACAAAAGCACATATGCAAAGAGCCTGATGTAGTAAATGCTCAATAAATCTTAGCCATTTTCTTCTTCCATCCCCTATTCCCCTTTTCCTCTTTGTTATTCAGGATCTCAGATCTTAATGATGCTTGGAACTCCACCAAACATCATCCATAACTTCTCTCAAAAATGCTAAATCCTTCCAGCATCCAAACCTATACAACATCCCATTCATTCATCCATCCAGCAGATATTCATTGTGCATCTATTTTGTGGCAGACACTGCCTATGAGTGAAAGGGCTAGGAGGCAAGAAAGGGTGTGCAAATATACTACTCAGGTCATCATTTCAGAGATGAAGTGTTTTCCGTGACATCAAATGACTACGAAGCCTTCTCAGTTGGGGGAAGGAGGGAAGCAAGGACAAAACATGCTGAAATTCCAGGTAATTCCAGTGAAGTTTAATTGTTCTCTCCAGTGTTCACTAGGACACTGGGGTCCCAGTCCAGTTCTCATCAGGGATATTAATAATAACCAAAAGCTATCAGTAGGGCCAAGAAAAAGAAGTGAAAAACCCCCAGACCCAAACAAAGAAGAAAGCTTCCTGCAGCAAAGAGCTACCAAGAAGAAACTGCTGGAACCTGGTCACCTGTGCTTCATCTACACAGCCTGCCCATCTACTGCTGATGGCAGCAGTAACAGCCACCACACCATTCAGATTCAGTGCTCACAGACTGCTCTAGCCTGCCCAGAAATCTGCATGGAAGCAAAGGATCAAAATGCCTTTTCATCTAAAGAACTGCGAATTAACTCTCTGCCTTTTTAATTACTCTCAATTACTTTCCCACTATTTATAAAGTTTTTTTTTTTTTTTTGCACAACAAAATCCAACTCTAATCAATATATGCAGTATATCCCAGCTGATTAGGGTAATTCTTACTCCACCATGATGCTGGAGTTGTGCCAGCCTTACCTAGCACACAATTAAATGTCTCTTAGTGCCTGCTGCTACCCAGCAGGCCTCGTGAGTTAATAGGGAAAAAACAGGATTCACATTTGCCTCTCCCAGCCCCTAAGTGCCCTCGCTCCCTCTCATCTGCTTGTAAACATGTACAAAGCGTGCCTGGAGAAATAAAGGCCTTGCACAATTCACACAAACCTAAAAGGCACCGGAGCATCAGAAAAGGATCTCTGAAGTCTAACTCATCATCTTCTCATTACAGAGAATGAAATGAAATGAAATCCTTCCAGAAATAAGCTATCGTTCTTCCCACCCCCTATTCCAATATGCACTTGTAAGCACATTCTAAGTACAGAAAAGACATGGCTATCTAGACTCACCTAAATCCAATATTATGAATTATGTTCAGTGTACCTTCAAGCCAATTTTCAATAAACACAAATCACTTAATAAGAAATTAAGAGCATTACACATTTCTCATGTTCCCATGAATTCAGCATTAATGAGATTTTGTTTGTTAAGCTCACAGAACGACAAAGTGTCTAAAAGACAGACACGGCCTTTTCCAATTTCCATTCATTCAAGAAATAGTTATTGAACATTTTTTGTAATATGACATTCCCAAGACACACACCTGTTCACATGCCGATTTCACTGGCCTGCCCCTCAAATAATGCTTTAGTGCAGTGTAATTGAAAAAAAAAAAAAAAGATACTTGGAATTTTACAAGACTTGCTTTTAATTTATTCTATTACTAACTGCCAGGTAACTCTGTGCATTCATTTATACACACAAGCTTTACTACATGCCAGACACTGTAAACTCGGCCCTTAAAGCAGGATTCCCTTGCCCACAATGGTCAGAACTGGGTAAGCAATACCCCTGGGAACCTCTGCGTCTTCGTACCCACTAGAATGGTACATTGATTGTAATTTAGTGTAACAAGAGTTACAGCAAAGGTGTTTACAAATAATTCAATTTTTAAATATAAATTTGAAAGGCTTCAAATTTTCTTATAATAACAACATTCTTACATAGGCATTCTATGCTTTCCTGAGAAGAAAAGACTCAGTACTGAGAAGTGCTCCCCACTCCCAGTAAATCTGACCTTTGACTGTGAACATCTATCCAACGTGCATGTGTTTGTACCCTTAGGTTAATAATTCCTCTATCAGAACCTCCCGGAAAACAAAGTGATGCTACTAAAAGGTAACAAATATTTGGATGTACCCAACATGCCTTCTTGGTGTCTTCACCACACTGGCTGAGAAATTATTGGAAAGATCCACAGCTTTGACAGACCAGCCAATCAAGAACCTGGGTGTACATGCCTGGAGGGTCTTTTGTTCAACTAGAAAATGAGGACCTCGAATATACTACAGTCGTCCTTCAGTATCCACGGAGGATTGGCTCCAGGGTCCCCCTTGGGAACCAAAATCCACGGATGCTCAAACCCCTTATATAAAATGGCATAGTATTTGCATATAACCTACACACCATCCTCCCAAATACTTTAAATCATCTCTAGATTACTTATAATACCTAATATAATGTAAATGCTATGTAAATAATTATAAATTCAATGTAAATGCCACATAAATAGTTGCTAGCGTGGCAAAATCAAATTTTGCTTTTTGAAACCACTTGGAAATTTTTTTTTAATATTTTCGATCTGTGGTTTGTTGAATCCACAGACACAAAACCCATGGATATAGAGGGCCAATTGTATATCCCACCAGTACCAGTATCATAAGAAGTCCCAACATCTCAGGGATATTTTTCAATGTTTAGTCTTAGATGTTCCACTGTGAAAGTCAATAATATACTATTCAAGTTAAACATCAACAAATATGGTCATTCAGTTTTAAATATTAAACACTGGTAAGATCCAGCAGTAATAAGAATGGGGGATCAAAGATTTATGTTATTTCACTGAGCCCAGGCAATGATGGTCTATAGGAAGGAAGAGACACCAACAAAGGTAAGTTCATTACAAGATGGAATTAGGTTCCATGATAGGAACACAAACTGTAGTGGGCAACCGCGTGTAAAAATATCAGCAAACAAAGGATGTTGCAGCTATCAGCCACTACAGCTGCCCCCAAAGGTGAGCCTTGAGGGAACTCAGGATGGAAAGAGAATGCCTGCCATCAGGCCATCAGACACTGCAGCCACCCCCCATGGTGCACCCTGAGGATACTCGGGATGAGAAAGCACAGGACACTGGCCCCAGATAGCTGAGGTGCATATCAAAGGAATGATTTCAGCGAGCCCAGACTCTTGCATCTTCACCTTCGTAGAAAAGCATTAATTTCCTTCACTTGAGATGTCTGGTTTTCTTTTATTAACAGTAATCTTGTGACGTTCCTACTACCTGGTCTTTGTTGCAAAAACTCCTATATATCCTGGCTCTTCCTTTGCCTCTTCAGAGCAGCCCCTCAGAACTATCTAAGATGCTGTGTCCTGGGCTTAAGTCCGCACTTTTGTCCACCAAATAAAACAACTCTCAACTTTTAGGTTGTGCACTTCTTTCAGTCGACATCACAAAGGAGCAGATATCATCAGAGGAGTACTTCTGGGTTGCACTGGGCTGACCCTACTGCCCAGAAATTCTCAAGCTTTATAACATTTCCTCAGTCTCCACAAATGACATGGACATTCCCATCCTCTCTAACTCCAGGCGTGTCTTCCCCATTTAGCTTCCCCTCTGATGCTTCTCTTGAAAGCAGTGCAGAGGGTGAAGGACAAACTAACTTTCAGTTCATCACATATTTAAAAGAAAATATATTTTCCACAGGTATACACTCTTGCTTCTTCTTAAGAAAGCTGATATACAAACATTGAAAGTTGAAAAACAGGTAAATTAAGGAGAAACAAAATATTCTTTACTTTATAAAAGAATGTGCCACAGGATCTGCTTAAATAGGGAGTTTTCCCTAATTGAATGCAGTTAAAATGTGATTTGCTTGGAAAAATGGAACTTACACTCACATTTAAAAACATATCTATTGTATAAGAGCAATCTAGGCTTATTCACTTTGATTATTATAATAACCACTGATGAGCTGTATTGTACGAAAGTGGCAAATGTTATAAAAATACCTGTATTTCCCTCTCTCTCTTTGGAGAGGAAGTATAATATGTTATTAATCCTACCTACTTAACAGAAATAGAGAGAGTCTAAATTGAACAGACTATATGTACTGCTGAATACAACTTGGGAATAAAGTCATTAACGCAAATAATTACACATACAAAATCTGCACTTCCAAACTAAAAGAAGATTATCTAATGATGACTGGATAATTCAAGGAGATCTAGGAAATTGATTTGGCAAGGTAGTATGTTTTTGTCTTACATTTCCCAGTCAATTGCCTAGACTGCGTAATTTCCTCACTGTAGTCACTGTCTTCTGAATATAAATGGAAGGCATAGTGTCCCCTTGTTAATGCAGGCACTTCCAAGTAGACGATGTCACTTCATCTCAATAAAAGGTGCTGGTGCCATCTTTCTGACTTTGGGTCCCACAGGCATTTTGTCCTTTTCTGGGCCTATGTAGGCAAACAAGAGCCAATGGACAAAGCTAACTTTTGAAGGGTCAGGCACCACATTTGTTTAATGTGCTGCGTGCAAAATCAGTACAAGGTAAGAAGAGCACTCAATACATTTTTGCCAACAATGACACACAGATTTGAAGAACCCAGCACAGGCCCTCAGAAAGGCTAACAATGTAATGTGTACTTAGTTCTCCCAGACTGTGAATGATCTGCTATGTCTACAGGAAAGATGAAATGCCAGATTACATTAAACTGCTGCTAGTTAGAGAACATACCTATGAAGGCAAGGAATTAAGAGATCGTATAAAACTAGTTGTTCACATTAATACCAGTACAGGAGGCAGCTAAAAACTGTAATCAGGTAGTGACAAATCCTCAAGGATTAGGTGAATTGTGTTTCTCCCTCTTCCTCACTTGTTGTCAACATTCCCAAGTTATTTCTTTATTAATTACAGTATTTTCAAGGCTTTATAACCATCAAATGCAGTTCAAAAAGAAATACATCCCACAACAAGGATATTTTAAAAAGAAAGAATTTCCCAATCTCCTGTTTAACTGGGAACTTTTCCATAGCCACAATCTGGAGTAAAAAGGATTGATACCACTAACTGATCAACAATAAAACTGAAAAGGACGCAGAGAAATGTGGATTTCAATATCAGATAAATACAATATAGAGGGTGAAACATGCCATGAGAAAGAGACCTTCTGTCAATAAATGCAAGTCCTGGTTCACTAATTAAACCATGGAATATAGCATCTGAATATGTAGACACCAGACTTCAGGATTTCTTAATAATATTCAATTCCAGGCATATTTTTCCATTTAATTGACATTCTGAAATGCCTTTACGGTCCTATCAGATAGGTACCAAATTCTCAAGGGAGATTACTACATACTTTTGAATTCTGGTTCATCTGACTGAAATGGTTATTATGAAACCTTTTTGGAAATGTGGGAAAGATGCACATTTTCTCCCTAAATCCAGCAATGCTAAAGTTGTCTGCGTTTGGCCTACTTTCGTGTGTGCATTTCTTTACTGTGAGGCTCTCTACAGCCAGGCCAATCTGATGAAACCGTACACACTCCAGCCTGGCACAGGTCCACGCCACATGTATCACACAGTGCATTTCTCAACCAATCGCGGCACCAACAGCCATCATTTAGCCACCACTTAGAGCCAAACAGAGACCACACCACATGTATCACACAATGCCTTTCTCAACCAATCACGGCACCAACAGCCATCATTTAGCCACCACTTACAGCCAAACAGAGAATTTCAAACCAGTCTTAAAAACAGACTTCAGATGCCCAAAATATTAATCACATACTCAGATGTTTAAAAATCAGCAAAACGTCATTTGTAACAGATGCTCTAGGTTGCAAAAAAGACCAAGCTACCCCTTCTCCCAAGATATAGCCTCCTTCTGCTTTTGAAGAGAACACACACACTCACTGTTTATCTGATAGAAAAAAAACATGATATTTATACTGTCATTAAGCACATTTGTCACTAGATTTAATCTGTATTATCTGGCATGCTTTCAGATGTTTATGAGTGTTAAGTAATGTTCAATGATATGGATATTTAGTAGCACTAATAATTTGGAGTTTATTTCAAAATGTGAAATGTAATAGCCGCTCCAGTGTGCTCACTATTTAACCTTCTCTGCTACGGTAAAGGCTATAATTTTTATCAGATTGTTGGGAATTTAATTTACTTGAAGTCCTAAAGTTACAATTAAACTTCCGGTTAACCTTTCCTATCTGTGCGTCACTCAACAGCTAGGCTTGTCTCTGACATCTCAAAAAAGAAAAGACAAGAAGTAAAGAATAACTGAAACAGTATTTGCAACTGCTTTGCAAAGTGCAAGTTTCAGCAACTCATGCTGAACATCCAAGGTAAAAGTTCTGGCCTTTTCTCCCACATTCTGAAAGCTAGCATTACTAGGCTTACCATTTACTTGACATTTTTTTTTTTTTTTTTTTTTTTTCTTTTGCGGTACGGGGGCCTCTCACTGTTGTGGCCTCTCCCGTTGCGGAGCACAGGCTCCGGACGCGCGGGCTCAGCGGCCATGGCTCACGGGCCCAGCCGCTCCGCGGCATGTGGGATCTTCCCAGACCCGGGCACGAACCCGTATCCCCTGCATCGGCAGGCGGACTCTCAACCACTGCGCCACCTGGGAAGCCCTTACTTGACATTTTTTTTGAATGTTAAAAAGCCAGCAACAGACCTGAATGCTGAATTCCTAAGTGACAGAACACCTCAAAGTTCTCTGTGCTAAAGCTAATTCTGAGATTACTAACTAGGCATCAGAGGAAAATGGAACTAAGAAGACGCCAATTACATCAGTATATGGGAACGAAGTTTCTTCCTAACATGTGCCAGAAGCATGCCTGCCAAACTTCATAGATCCCTTCACCTCCAACATTAAACAGTGCTTTGATTTTTTTCCTTAAGTGTACACATCTTGAGGCACAACTAGACTGTAAGCTTCTTGAAGACCCGATTCATTTTTTTGTGCAATGCATTTCTTGTAATCCCTACAAATAGAAAGAAAATTGAGCATATATTGATGGATTACATTGAATTCATTCCCCAAATTCAGAATTACATTAAAAAAAAAGACTCCAGATAGAGCGAGAATCCAATGTGAAAAAAGGAAGGAATTTCTGTTCCTGAAGATGTTTGAAACTTTCCAAATATCATTTACCAGCTCCTAGACAGCACCATGATTACCAGTTGGAGAAGGCACCATGGCGAACTAGAGTCAAACAGGCTAAATCCACATTAGGCAACAGGAAGAATGTTAAGCACCGGCAAAACTGAGAACCAAAAAAAACACAGGAGGATGGAAGCCGGGACCTTCCTAGCCACCTCGGTCAGGGCCAGTCCAGCTTAACTTCAACACAGTATAGAGTCCCAGGGGTTACATTCACAGCAGGAGAATGCAGAGCACGCGTTTTTGATTTCCATTCAAATTCCCTGGGGTCTGGGAGCTTTGGACAGGAGTGAACTCTAACTCCCAGATGGAGGCACAGCCTTTGTAGTAGTGGTCCTTGGCCTTGGCTAACCAATGAAATCCCCTGGGAGGCTTTAAAAAATACTGATGCTTGGGTGCTACCTCCAGAGAGTCTGATTTCAACGGTCTGGATGCAACTTGTGAGTCAGCTGTTTTAAAAGCCTTTGGGTGATTCCAAAAGTGCAGTCAAGGTTGAGGACTCCTACTTTAGTTTCACTTTGGGGAGATTTGGGTGGTGTGAGAAGACTCCCAGAGTTCCCTGTTGAATAATAATAGGTAGTGCCATAAAGGGCCCATTAAATTTTATTCAAAACAGCAAAAATGAATGATTCTTTAAAGAATCAGTAGTTGCCTCCCTAAAAGGCAACTTATTTGCGCCCATACTTTTTTTTTTTTTTTTGGCGGTACGCGGGCCTCTCACTGTTGTGGCCTCTCCCGCTGCGAAGCACAGGCTCCAGACCCGCAGGCTCAGCGGCCACGGCTCATGGGCCCAGCCGCTCCGTGGCATGTGGGATCTTCCCGGACCGGGGCACGAACCCGTGTCCCCTGCATCGGCAAGCGGACTCTCAACCACTGCACCACCAGGGAAGCCCATGCGCCCATACATTTTAAATACTACCAACAGGAAAAAAAAAACAAAACCTTTAAAAACCCAGAATTAGTGATGGAACCACTAAGAAGCCAGAGTGTGTGAATACATAGTGGAGGAAACAGGGGTAGGCAGGTGCACCTGCATGCAGGCTCCCAGACACACTTAAAACGCCTAAAAGTTCCTCTTTGAAGTTGGGGGTGGGGAGATGGGGAACCACAAAAGCATAATGGAGAAAAGGGCCTGAATAAATTCTGGTGTCTTACCAAAATACTGAATAACATTCCAACAGCCTATTTGGCCTGTTCCGTGAGT
The DNA here is from genome assembly GCF_000442215.2 of Lipotes vexillifer. NCBI lineage: Eukaryota > Metazoa > Chordata > Mammalia > Artiodactyla > Lipotidae > Lipotes > Lipotes vexillifer. The sequence goes on from NW_006775074.1 coordinate 2,852,143, forward strand.
GTGTTCTTCCAAAAAGGAGCACTGTCCTAAAGAAATGAAAAGAATTGATTAATTTTGTACTGTCTTGCTTACATTACAGTTTCACTAAGAATTATGAAATTGGATTATATTCACTTTTATACTCCCCCTAAAAGTTTGCTCAAGCTCATACTAATCTCTCCCTCCAGGACCCTGTTCAGTGACACTGTTTTGTCGATTAACAAATATGTCATGTGTTGATTTCTAGTTTGCACACATGGGTATCCGCCCATCTTCTCAACAACACAGTAAGCATACAGAAGCAAAGGATACATTTTACTTTGACAATGGGCATATCTGAATCCTGCGAAGGGTCATAAATATTACTGAAAAGAAATTTAAGTGAAATAAATTTCTTCAAGAGATAAAAGAAACAAAAAAATAGGTTTAAAAAAGTAAAGCTTTTTTTTTAAAAGGAAAAAAAATAACCAAAATGACTTTAAATTCAGTGTGACTTAACAGAATAAAAATAAAAGGATAAATTTAAGACACACAAGGGCAAGAATTAATTAAACAAATTTCCTTTATCAAATAGAGGTTGTAATCCACAATCCTGGAACCCTGGAAGATCAGAAAGGTGAAATACTGAAATCTGCTCAAGGATTCCTCTCAGGGTCCCATGTATAACCTTTCTCTCCAGGCAAGGCAATACTCTCATAAAGCATTTTCTAAAGAAGGACAATCTCACAACCCTCCCCCGACCTCCTCCCAGGCCTCCACATTCATACATATCTATCCAGCAAAGGAAGTAACACACTTTGATTATATAAAGAGTTTGCTCATTAAGTTTTGAAATCTGTTCTCTATTTTCTGCAACCATCATCATGCCAGGAAATCCATTCTCAAATTTTCAATCCTTCTACTTTAATACAAAAATATCTCAATCCTAGAACTGGCTAAAATTAAGACTAACCAGGGAGTGCCATTCCAATCCAGAACTACTAGGATGGTCATTTGTCACTGTTACATGTAACTGATAGCCTATTTTGGTAGACCAGAAACTGGCTCGAAGCCACCAGACAAGTGTCAAATACGTTCTCAATAAATTCAATCTGTGGCATTAAACTGAGCATTTTTGTTTTTATTTCTTTAAGGAAAGGTAAGCTTTCCTAAAGTTATTCTTGGAAAGAAATTTGGGGAAAAGAAGCAGTGTAAACAAAGAAAGAAAAAAGCCAGTTAAAGAAGTAGATACTCTTCAATTGACAGAAAAATCAGTAAGTTTGAGAAGCCTGTAGAATAAAATTGAGCGAAACACAGAAAAGAAATGTACCATCAGGGTCTTCACAGAGGAAGTCACCTAAGCCACAAATATTTATTTAGTATCTATTAGGCAGTAGGCACGGTATCCTCAAAGGACAGACTATAAAAATAGAGCCAACCCTCACAATGGTGTAGAAAGAAGCTCATAAAGACATATTCAACAATTAGACATTGAAACGTATTTCAGAAAATTGCATCAATAAGCAAAGCAATCTACACTGGGGTGTGTTTCTTCCTTTAACTTTTTAAGACTTTGCACATCTGTGGAAATCAGGGGCTCTCTTATCTTCAGGAAGGAATTTGGCAGCAGACATGTCCTCCCCACTAGGTCTGTCAGATCTCTTTTAGATTATCATTCCTTCCTGGTGTTTGTCACAATCAGCAAAGACAACAGCTCATCAATAGTCCTTCCGCAGCAATCAAAGGAAATCAATCCAAATGTATGGTCCCACCTGATCCCATCAGACGATCCCCACTCAGTGCTCTTGCAGAAGGAAAGAACCAATGAATGACTCACAATTCAAGTAACCAAACATCACCAATATTATCCTTTCCCTCTTGTTCAGCAGTAAAAAGTCA